>NC_056736.1:378306734-378408017 GCF_019279795.1 Protopterus annectens
AAACAAGGCGCCAGCATCAGAAGTACTAAAATTGTTAGGCATGATGGCAGCTGCGATATTGGCCATACCTCTGGGTCGCATGCACATGTGGATTCTGCAATGGCTGCTGTTCACGCAATGATCTTAACAAGAGCTCCCAATATCTCACCTTATAATCACGAACTCATGCAAGAAGGATCTTCAGTGGAGATTGACCTGTCCATGTCACGAGAGGTCGTCCTTTTGTCCTACCCCCACTAGTGGCCACAGTGACCATGGATGCTTCCCTAATGGGGGGGGGGCATTTTCAGGGAAGAACAGCCCAAGGCACATGGACTGATCAAGAGACACATCTGCATATCAATGTCCTAGAGATGAGAACAGTACTTTTAGCGTTGCAGTACTTCCAGGGCTCTCTTCCTCTGGGTACAGTTGTGATTCAGGCAGACATGTCAGTGGTCTGGTACTTGAACAGACAAGGAGGAACCAGGTCCTACCCCCTTTGTCGTGAGGCCCCAAGAGTATGACAGTGGGCTATATCCACCCAGCGCTTTGTTAGCAACGCACATCCCTGGAAATCCAGCGTGATAGCAGACAAGCTGAGCAGAGCAATTTTGTTGCCTCACAAGTGGTTCCTCAAGAAGGAAATAACTGACAGGATATTCCGCAGGTGGGGCCAGCCTTGCAACCTTTTCACCAGCCACATGAACATGAAATGCAGAAACTACTTTGCTCTAAGTCCCCCTCCGGTAGAAACCTGAAAGGATGCACTCGTACACACTTGGCCTCCGGATCTCTTCTATGCATTCCCACCAATCCCGTTGATACCCAAGGTACTACAGAAAGCAAAAGCCCTGGGAAGGGTGACAATTCTAATAACTCCTCATTGTCCTCATCAGATTTGGTCCCCCTTCCTTCGGCTTCGTTTTTTGGAGGACCCTTGGATTCTGGACCCAGTTCCAGATCTTCTGACGCACTCGAGGGAACTTCATCCCTCTCTTCAGTCCCTGAAACTGACAGCTTGGCTGCTCTAATTCCCATCATAAATGGAGAAAACAGACCTGTAATGCACTTGCCATTCACAAAAAAAGTCCAAAACAAGCAAAGAAAAACTGCAAAGTTACATCCAAAGGATTTATTATGAAAAGCAGTAAAACGTAGTCAAACACAAAGCTTTTGGATTACTCCATCAGTGTGATACAAATACATCAAACGCATTGCCGTTTAAATTAAAATTAATGTCACATGATAAACAACCAGCCGAACATCATCAATTAAATCTCATTAGTAAAAAAATATTTGTAATGAGATGAAGCAAATTCTCATATCCTCTCATAAATCCTCTACGAGGATAGCTATACCTTAGCAAATGGAAAAAAATGTCTGTATGGGCCTCTCAGAACAACATTGGTCCTTACCAAGCCCCTATGGCCTCTGTACTAGAGTTCTTGACCATGAACTTCAACAAAGGAGCTGCAGCAGCAACAGTTTGTGTTCAACTTGCTGCCATTTCTAATTTTCACCTTGGATTTGCAGGTTTGAACATTATCACACAAACTATCCAAAGCTTTTCTCAAAGGGACCTTTCATCTCAGACCACCTGTGAAATCTCCTTATACCCCATGGAATCTAAATGTTATGCTTTCTGGCATTATTCCTCCTCCATTTGAACCAGCTTCCTCATGTGACCTTAAATTTTTGTTATGGAAGACTATCTTTTTAGCAGCTATCACTTCTGCCCGCAGTGTGTCGGAGCTTCAAGCCTTGTCCATTAAGCCTCCTTATTTGATTTTCCATGCTGACAGTTTCTCTTCGAACTAACCCCTCCTTTTTGCCAAAAGTTTGCACTGAAGCTAATCTTAATCAGAGTATCGATTTGCCAGTGTTCTTCCCCAATCATTCCAATAATTCAGAATGTATGCTGCACAAACTTGTTGTTCATAGACGGCTCAGATTTTACTTGGATAGAATAAAAGATTTTAGGAAATCTGAGCAGCTTTTCGTTTCTTTTTCAGACTCCAGGAAAGGTGTGACAGTGGCTAAAGCAGCTCTAAGTGGTTATCTGATTGTATCACATTTGCTTATTCAGCTGCTAATATGCCCTTACAACATAAAATTAATGCTCACTCCACCAGAGCAGTGTCTAAATCCTCTGCCTTTTCTGCCAGACTTCCTTAGATAACATTTGTGGAGCAGCCACTTGGTCAGGACCTCATACCTTCATCACTCATTACAAAGTTGACAGGGCCTCCTCTGGGTCTACTGTCCTGAAAAACACTCCCGTGAGCTACCCGAGATAGATGGTGCTTGGAATGCTACCTATCTGTAATAATGAATGGCGAGATAGAACAACTTCACATAAAGAAGTTATGTACTTATAACATTCCATGTGAGTTGTTCATCTCACTTTCATTCTTACTTCCCACCCTCCTACCCCCTCAGGGTTTTTCGAAGACAGAGATGCTGGATTCTTCCTGGTTGCTCAACTCTTCTACAGCTTTCTCTTATGGAATGATAGAATGACACATGGTGTTATTGTATGCAGCAAACAAGGTCAGCGGTAACTATAGGTGCATCATGGGATAGGGACATTGCTTCGAGCTATCTGAAGACTTCGAGCTTTGTAGTAGGCCGACTCAGAGCCAAGGATTGGCTTCGAACCCATCTGTAAGAATGAAGGCGAGATGAACAACTCTCATGGAACATTATATAAGTACACAACTTTTTAATTAGGACACCTATTGGGCCATGGAAGTGCTTATCTCTCAGCTCTGAATAGAACCGGAGGTGGCATGTTTGGAAGAAGCCTTTGCTCATGAGATGGGAAGCCCCATGAACTGGCATAAACATTAGCAAAACTTCAGATATGCATCTCATCACACCTATGCTAACATCCTTTCTCAAGCTTCAAAGGGGAATAGTGTGAGAACCTAGAGTCTGGTGATCAGATGAAGTCATTCTGCCAACCATCCTGGAAATTTCAGGTATTACTAAGAGAAATCTCTCAGTACTGAGTATTCTTTCTTGGGCTTGAAAACAAGGATCATTCGCCACATCCTCTGCCTTGCTCAGTAAGTAGGAAGTAGTAATTCTCCTAGATTCAGTCAGAAAAATATAGTGAAACTTTAGATATTATTTTTCTTTGAGTCTGCCCAATGTTATTTTCAATATTTCCTGTGATTTGAACTGTGTGGTTTACCATAAATGTATATGCAGTATTTTCCTGTTTTTGTCATTTAAAACTTTTATTGTGGCTAGTCCTTTTAGAATGTATTTAACCTTTGAAAGTGCATATATGTATTTGGTGACACTGGGCGGCCTAGATGTCTTGGTCAACTACTACCATTTGTATTAGTGTTAATTTCACAGTATAATTTGACACCCTTTAAGGGCCTTAGAGTAGCTGATTGTGGAGTGTCTGCTGGCAGTGATAACTACCTTATACTCTGGGCAGAAGGAGTAAATCTGTGCCAATCTTTCATGGGTGGTAGGATGTGTGTGTGAGAAATTAAATGTGTGCGCGTCAGTCAACTACTTAGGACAGGGAAATGCACTTGTTTCACAGAGAGGGTGCTGGAAGACTTTGCTTGGACGCTTTTGAGGATCTACCCCTACAGTTTATAGGTTCATAGATTAGTACTAGGCTAATAGCCCTTGCGAGCCATTTTAAGCCTAGCCAATTATCCCCTGTGAGACTCAAACCCTGCACCTTGCGTTTGTAAGGCAAACACCTTAACCATTAGGCCACCCTCCCAACCCTAGCTGTACCAGTGGGGAGTCTTACTGGGGACCTGGAGGGAGACAGATGTAGAAAATCCCCCCCTCCCCGGGCTGTGTGTTACTTGTGTGATCTTAAGGGAAATTGTGCTTGATGCAGAGAGGTCTGCATCTGGAAATATTGTGTTTTGTCATTTGTATTCCAAGTGAACATCCCTCTCCAGTGACAGTGGTGAGGATTCAGGCTGTTTGATTACTGGCCCAGAGAGGGGTCATCACAGTGACTTTCTGTAAATGTTTGAAACTCCTCCTCTGCCAGTACTGTTTTCTTAGATTTTATCTGGACATTTATATACAATGTTTTGTTGGCTGAATATATAAAGTGTTAACATTTCTCTCCAAAAGCAGCACCATTTTATTGTTTGATAAAATGCGAAGCAGAGTGAATGAGTGATTCCGCAAATGAATGAGTGAATGAGCGATGTGAGTGAGTCAGCAGTGAGAACATTAAACTGTTGAGTGAGCAGCTAAAAAAGAAAAATAAATACACAGTTGTAACGTCTGACATCTGTCTGAAATACTGCTTAAGACTCTGTATTTAACATTTTCCATTTGTAAGGTACTGCTTACAGCCATACCTCCAATCTCTCGGAGCAAGAAATCTGGACAAAGCCCCAAAATTAGGGACAGATTTTAAGTATTGCTCCTGTAAACTCAGGTAGTTGCTAGAATAATGGATTTTGCTTGCATTCTATATTTTCTGAGGGATATGAAGTCTGAAATTCAAATGTCTCATTTAGTGACTTCAGTCTTCATGTTGGTATCCCACAATTCCATTTGAGTTGACAGAGTTACATGATGTATGCAAATTTTAATAATCAACATCCCAAGTTTTGGCCAGTTACACCTACTTTTCACGGACCTTTGTCCAGAATGTTGATGTGTCCAAGTTGAGAGGTATGGAGCATGCACATCTACTCCTACTTGGATGATTGCCTGCTTCATACCTCCAACCTTTCAGAAAGCCATTTTTATTACTGTTGATTTCTTATTACTATTGACTTCTTTTGGAGGGTAGGGCTATCCCTAAACCATGAGAATTCCAATCCAACACCATCCACACTGGTTGTCTTCATTGGAGCTGTACTGAACTCATAAAATCAGAGGACCTTTATTCCTCCAGGTATGGTCTTGTTCCTATCCTGGTATTTAATCAAGATTGTCAGTCTCCACAGTATTTCAACTAGACACTTTCTTAGGCTGCTGGACTGCATGGCGTCCTGCATTTTTATTGCTCCCTTGGCCAGTGTACACTTCAGTTCCAGGGGGGGTACCTGAGGGAAAGGTAATGCTAGCATTTCCATTCCTTACAGAAGGAAAGACGTTGCATGGTGGACAGAATATCCAGTTGAACAAGGAGGCCCATTGAGGACTGTGTTCCAGGTACTAACAGCAGATGCCTCCTTTCAAGTGATCTGATAGTCCATGGGATTTGCAACAAGCAAATGTGTAAGAGGCAGATAAATATAACAGCAATGTCCGTGATCTTGGCCATTAGATCCTTCAGGCAGATGACAGCCAGGCCATCAGCTGATCAAACTAGACTGTACCAGAGTCATGCTGTACATAAAGTGGACATGCACTTGCCTGCTCTACAGGTGTCCGTACAGGTGTGGAAAGTGGCCCAGGACTCAGGATTGACCCCTGTGGCCCAATACATTCCTATACAGAGCAGACTGGCTAAGCAGGTCAGCAGCAGACCCCAGTGAATAGACAACTCCATTCCTTTCTTCAAGGAGTATACTTGTCAGGAAGGCAGAGCTTCTGTGTATGCTATGAGTAGAATTGTCTTTACAGGAGACTTCCCTACAATCCTGAAATTGGGTATAATTGTCTGTTTTCAAAAGTCATGATACAGATGCACACACAAAACTAGGGCAGCAGAGTGGCATCTACAAGCAGACATGATTTGCTAAGCATGCTTAGAGAACTGGTTAACATGGGATGTACAGTGCTGCAGTTAAGGAATTTTTGCAAAATTATGAAATATGTGAGATTTTCTACATTTATTTTAATAATGCAACAATGGATGGTGATACTGTCATGCTTGGGGGTATTGTGTATAAACAATGGGTGCCAGCAAAAAGTTATATTAAAACGCTGCAGGTGTTGTAAAGATTGAGATTGTAAATGCTTTTTGTTAAAGTACTTATGACGATTGGCTGTTTTTTCATAACCGCATTAATTTAATAAAAACCATGTAACCTACAGGTTAACAGAGAGGGTGCCATCTTATAGAAAGTATTAAGGAACACTATTGATGCTGATTGTTAGCATTTAATATGCGTTATTCTGCAGATTAGTATTTTGAAAAATGAAAATGTTATATGCATAATTTGTACAGATTCGGAACCATTACAAAATAGCAGAATGCTACCCTATTTTTCCTACATCATTTAAAGTCTGTCAAACAGATGAGCAGTTCTCACTGACATCCACACACTTTGGAGATGTCACCATTTGTTTGAGCATCACACTAGTAAGTCTTGGCAAGTAAAATAAAGTGGTTCTGTTATAAATGCGCAGTATAAAAACAGCATCTGCAAATGGACCTTTAACACTAAAACCAAAGAGCATTTATGTTTTACAATTTTTTCTAACATGTCATTTATAAGGTATTGCAAGTTTTATGAAGTGTATTTTCAGAAGAGGCTTTTGGAGAAAAGTTCTCAGGAAGAAGACAGTTTCCTGGCTTAGAAGACCTCTGTGGAAAAAAAGGGGCTTCATTAGCCTCCTGCTGTTAGATTGAGCAAAACATGGAAGTTTTCTTGGATCTGGCCCATGAGTGGGGTGCAGCAGAAATAGACTGCTTTTAAGAGAACAGATGGCTCAGCAAGTTTTGCACCTAAATCCTGGAGAAGGGGGCCTGGGAGATGGACGTCCTCTCCATTCCATGAACAGGGCTAACTCTGTATGCTTTCCCTCCCTTTCCCTGTACCCCCAGGGTGCTCCAAATGGTCAGGGAGCAGAGGCCATGGATGATTTTAATAGCTCCCTTTTCACCCAGGCAGCAATGGTTCTTTCTCCTGCTGAGATTAGGAAAAGGTCCCTTTCGTGATGCCCTAGCATTCAGACTTCCTGTCCTATAGCAAGGTATCTGCCATATACTTAAACCTGAGAATCTTGAAATTGACAGGGTGCTTTTTGTCACCTGGCATGTTTTCTCAGGATGTTGCACACACTGAGGGAGGCCATAAAACCCACCACCAGGATGGTAATGTATAGCTAAGTGGAAGAAGTTATTCCACTGATGCCTGAATAGAGGATAGTGGCCAAGCTAAGCAGTCACCTGTGCATCCTAATCTACTTAGATATTTTCAAAACAGGCCTAACATTCACATATCAAGGTACGTGCCTCAGATGTAACTGCTTATTTGCTACTACATTTTCCTGCACTCACTGCTACCTATGAAGGATTTCCTGTGGGGGGGGGGTCCTCCATTTAAGACTACCCAGGAAGAAGTTGGCTCCAGCGTGGGACCTTAAATCTGATGTCTAGCTTCAACCTGTGGGTTATCTGGTTGGACACTAGCCAGTTCCTTCAGACTTGGAACTCTCCAGGTTTTTGCCTGCCTTATCCACAACTCCCCATTCCTCACCCTACTGAGATCTAGTTTGCCTCGATTCCTGTCAGCAGCCTGTTCTCGGCAGCACTTGTATTCTTTGTGTAAACATTATTTAGTGCTTTCTGTGCTGGATTTTTTGCATCCCTTACCGTTTCCTAGCATTAATGTAGTTAGGTTTGCGTGCATTATGTAGATAGGGAGGTACCTTTGTGAATAGTATTTTCGTAAATAGACTTCCCGCCTTTTTGGTAGGCTTAGCTAAGTTGTGGTTAGTTTTACTATTTTGATTATCATAGTAGTGATAGTTTTCATAGTAGTTTTCTCTGGTGGCTTTTCAGCTTTCTTTGTTTATGGACTGGGGTTTTAAGAAATGTGTTGCCTGCAGGCACAAGTTGCGTTTTCAGTTCACACATGAAACTTGTGTTTACAGCTTGGGAGCATTGCACCAGGACTCCGCTTGTTCTCTGCAAGGGTTTTGGGTCCAGGGCAATTGAACTACTGGCCAAGTTGGTCCTCAAGGGGCTTCTCCCTTCCAGCCATCGTCCTTCCTTTGCTGCTTCTCTCTGGTCTCCGAAGGTGAGGTCCTAGAAGCACAATCAGTGGTGCTTTAAATCATCTAAAGGGGATCAGAAGAGGTCCTCATCTGCTTCTGTCATGGGTTCTTCCTCCTTGGGCTTTCCAGACCAATAGATCCCATGACTTTTTGGTCCCCCCTGCTGCCCTGGTGCTGACATCAGCTCTGACTCCTCAGAGCCAATCTGTCAGTGCCAACAAGCAAGGCTTCTCCTCAGAGCCTTCCTAGTTCCTTTCTGCTTGAAGGGGCTCCTTCAGGTAGGACAGATTTCCCTCTTCTCACCTTCCTCCTTGCCGGAGCTGTTGCCAGTCTCATCTCCTTTCTTTCCCTAGTTCTGAGCCTCTCCAGTTCAGGTCTGACAGATAGGTTCGTCCTCCTCTAAATGGCCCTTCAAGCCTCCTTCAGTGGCATTCTTTCTGGTCATTGAGGTCAGTGGGCAGCATTAAAGCTTCTGAATTAGAGCAGATGGGGTGGTCCTTTTTACAGACAGATGAAATTAGGCCTTATCCCTTTGGGTCCTGGTCCAGTTCCTGGATCTTTGTCTCAGTCTGTCTGGCTTCCTCCCTCAGCACCCCCTTGGATCTGAGGTCTTTAGGCCCATCTACGTTCGCACCCTCTGAGTCCGATATTGGCTGAATCTGGCTCCGATTCATTCCTTGGTCATGTTACCCCAACTACTTCAGAGCCATCAAGACCTTGGAGCCATGGTGTTGCAGTTTCTGGGTCGATTATCACTGTTTTGGGTTCATCTCTTCCACTTGGAGCTTTGTCTTTGGACAGCTCAGCTGCAATCTCAATGCAAGGGCTGGCCTAAGCTCCCTTGGACTTGGGCATGTCTCTGGTACCTTCAAATGATGCTAGCTAATGCTATCCTTGTAGAAAGGATGTTCTCTTGAAAGGAGGGTTGGGTTTCTCTGGCCAGTGTCCCTTCTCTTTTCTCATATAAGCCTGCAACCAGTCATCAGTCTGCTCCAGAACAAGCCTGCATCAGTGCATCTCCATCCTGCTCCCTTAGTGGGGCTTTCAGTTCCCCCCTCCCCTGAGCATTACCTGAGTGGGAGGTTTCAGAGAAGAGGAGTTGTAAGAAGAATCAGCTTGACTTTTAAACCAAAATGAACTGCAGATAACCGAGCACAAATCCACAGCTGATAACCAAATGGTTGCCTTGGCAGTGGGCACTCACATGCCAGCAAATGCAGTAAAAAAAAAACTCCAAATGACAAAATGAGTGCAATTTATGTAGCACTTTTGTCTGTGTAGATTTCCTTGGAATAAGTAAAGATTTGTGAGATTTATTTTGAGAGTCTCCACTGTGAGATGAAAGCGCTAAATAAATTGCACTCATTTTGTCAAGTTTTTTACTCTGAGTTGCCATTGCCAAAATACCTGTATCCCCAGAGGTGCATCTCAGAGGATACTGACTTTAAAATAGTAGAGGTGCCCTGTAAGTTTCAATGGGATGATGCATCTTTTGGCAATCTGTTAGAGCTGCTTTACCAGTGCAGAGGCTGGACCACCGAAGCCCCCTCTCTGGAAGAGTCTGTATTTTTGGAGGCCTTTGTTGTGGGCCCATCCACACTTTAGGTAGATCCCTCTCCGGGCACGGTTATCGACCTAGTATCTTGAAGGGCATGAAAGGAACCCGACAAAGTGGAGCCCAACTCCAAGAAGCCAGATAAGATTCCTGCCCCCCCCCCCCACACACACACACACACACAAGACCAGCCCCATTTTGGAGTAAGGGTCCAGCCGTCAGTGCTGTTGTAATGGCAGCTGCCACCAAGAAGGTCTCTAAAGAGCATTTCTCGGTCCATCACCCAAATAGGGAGTTTTGGGCTTCGTATCATTTAGGGGAGAGCTTCTATATCTCCGCCACTTCTGCTGTGAGAGCACTAATTAATCACACTTCACAAGATTTTAGCATGACCTGGTGTCTGAAGTGTCAAGGAATGTCAAGACACAGTAGTCTCCTGAGATTCAGAAAATGCTCGAGACTCCAATGTCTAGCCTGTTTTCCATTGGTAGTGTTTGCATGAGACATAATGTTATGTAGTCCTATCTCGCCGTAATTCTTGCTGGATGGGTTCGGAGCCGATATTTGGTTCTGACTCTGCGATACTAAAGCTCAAGAGCTTTTACTGGCTCGAAGCTAGCCCCTATCCCACGGTGCCTCATGGCAATTCCCCAGATTTTGTTTGCCGCGAAGGCTTCGAGGTTGTCTCCTTACTGGCTCATTGGCTAAGTAGTAGAGTTGTTTTTACTAAATCTTGTTCTTTAACCACCTTTTTTCAGCCTTATAGTAATAACTCTTATTGTGTGATTGTATTGAGTGTTTGACCCCTATTCCCCCCCCATAGGACTGTACGGCCCATTTTCGTTAGAGGACTGTAGTTGCCTGTTTAAGTTAGAGGGCCTTTCCTCCCTGAGTGTTTCTTATATTAAAAACAAACAAAAAAAAAAAGTGTGTGTATGTGTATATATATATATATATATATATATATATATATATGTATATATATGTGTGTGTATGTATATATATATATATGTGTATATATATATGTGTGTATGTGTGTGTATATATATATATATATATATACACACACACACACACACACACATATATATATATATACATGTGTGTGTGTGTGTGTGTATATATATATATATATATATATATATATATATATATATATATATATACACACACACACACACACACACATATATATATATATATATATATATATATATATATATATATATATATGTGTGTGTGTGTAAAATTTCTATCTTTACTTTTTCTTTTGGCTTTTCCCAGTTAGGGGTCGCCACAGCGGATAATCTGTCCGCTAATGATTGGCAGTGGAGTTTTGCAGTGTCGAGTTGCCAGCCCATGCCCAGCCCTCCACTGAAGGCGCACACACACCTAGGGCCAACTTAGTGTGTCCAATCCACCTACAGCATGTCTTTAGGATGTGGGAGGAAACCGGAGCACACTGAGGAAATGCGCTTGACCCACAGGGAGGACATGCAGACTCCACACAGAAGGCACCCTAGCCAAGGATCGAACCGGAGAACCTTCTGCTGTGAGGCAGCAATGCTAACTGCTGCACCACCGCGGTCACCCTGTTTTTGGTATTCTTACCTCCGTAGATAGTTTTTCTTAGTACAGTTAGCGCTGTCTTTTTTCAAAGGTAGCTTTAGTAGTATGTTGTTGTTAGCATGTCCTAAGGAAAAGGACAGAGAACACAAGGACCATCGCCCTTCGAGGTTTAAAAAATGTGATAAATGTTCACAGAAGATGTCACTGACAGACGGTCACACTAGCTGTGTGTACTGCTTAGACGAAGCCCATTTACAAGAACCCTGTACTTTTTGCCATGCCTTCAGTGCTTGGGTTCTTAATGAGAGTAAACGTAAACTCCTAGATAGGGGTCTTATGACCATTTCCTTCCAAGAACAATTGGAACTTGGACAGCTCATAAGACTACCAAACGAAAATAATCGGCTCCAGCTTCGGAACCGTCGAAAAAGTCCAAAATGACAGAGCCAAGGAGTTTTGTCTCCGATTCAGCTTCTTCTGTCTCTGTGCCGTCAGTCTCTTTGGTGCCGAGGCAACCTTCGGTACTGAGACAGTTACCTGAAATTGACCCTGTCTCACCTACCTTGAGATTTCCTATCTTGGAGAGGAGGCAATCTCCTTTTGTTTCCACCCATTCCTCCAGGACACACTCAGATGAGGACATTGAGCGGGTGGTGAAGAGGTTGCTTTCCAACGCAGCTCTGGCAAGAAAATTGGCCCCTCCAGACCCAAAGGCTTCGGAGCATTCTGCAATCCACTACTCCGGGTTTGCTCTTGGAGCCAATCACTTCAGGTTCCTCGATTCTGAATCCTTCGATTCCAAGAATTCTTCCTGCTTCCTCGGAACCGATAACTCTGTCCTCAGTGGCTCAGTCTGGAGCCGAGGGATCTGGGAGCAGACGCTCTCGAGTTGACTCAGAGGGGGATAGTCACCCTGTTTTTCTTCGGAACTGACCTTCCCTCTCGGCCCTTCAGCTCAACTCAGCTCGGTTCCCATATCTGCTTCGAAACCATTCCCCCTCGCTCAGAGCCGACCATCTGTCTCTTCGGAGCAGGGAGGAAAGGCTTTCGAAGCAATAGAGAAGGCTTTAACTTCTGCAAAAGCCATACCCTTGGAACTGATGTCCTGCCAGCAGCAACCTCTTCTCCCCTGCCACCCCCGCAGCGTAGGGAACCAGGGACTCAAGCAGCCCCCATTGGAGGTGTCCCCTCTTCCAAGACCTCCCCAGATTATCCCACTGGAGAGCTCCCTCGGAAGAGACTTTGTAAGAGGAAGCATGTTTACTCACCCGAGTCTGTCATATCTGACACAGATTTGGAGGAATCAGAAGGGTCCCCTAGATCCCCCTCTGATGATGTCTCCTTTTCTGACGTCCTGGAAATCCGCAGAGGGGTTATTGGAAGACCTTTAACCTTACTGAGGATGAATCAGTGCATCTTTAGGCCTTTGGTTCCCAACCTTCCACCTCCTGGGTGACACCGTCTTATGACCCAGCTCTTGCGGGGTCATATCGCATGACCTCCCCAGACACAGTGGATCCTGTCCCAAGGAGGCCAAACAAATTTGACTGCACTAGAAGATAAGTTCTTTCTTTCCAAAGGGGTTCCTGTTGATGCTATGGTGATAGCAGCGGCCACCAAGGAGGAGTTGTCAGAGACATTTTCCAATATCCATCCTCCTAACAAGGAGTCCAGGACCATGGATAGGTATGGAAAGCGTACCTTCTCTTCAGCGATCTCAAGGTAAATGCCGCTGAATTACCTTACCCATTTCACTTTACTTCAGAGGGATCTCCTGAAAGAGTTGGGAGATGCCCTTCAGGGTTCAGTAGCTTTGGGATCCATGGATAAGGTTTCTGCGCAGCTTTCTACCCTTACATCGATAGCGAACTCCTCCATGAGGCTGATTTCCTATGCAGCGGATGGAGCGGGTAGGGCAGCCGCAGCAGGAATCTCTCTTAGGAGACGTTCTTGGATGCGTCTTTGTAACTTCACGGAATCCTTTGTCTTCCTTCACCAATGTCCCCTTTGGTTCATCTCTTTGTGGACCTCAGGTGAAAGAGACCTTTTCCAGGTGCGAGCAGGAAAGGAAAACCTTATCTGCTGTCTGAGTCCGTTTCTCCCTTTCTTCTAGACCCTATCCCAAGGGTCAAACAGGAGGTAAAATGTGGTTTCGTAAATCCCAAAAAGGTTTCCCTCAGGCACAAGGTCAACCCTCCTGTAGGGGCAGAGAGGGAGGATATAATGGAAGGCGGCGTCCTCGCAGCAGAGGTCCGCAGCACCGGGGAGATGAACCTTCTCTGATCGTCCCTTCCATCGCCCCTGAGGGGTTGCCCAACTGTCAGTCTCTGGAGGCAGTCGGGGTCATCTATCGCTGTACCCAAGCACCTGGCTAAACATTTCACAAAATCATTTGGTACAAACCATAATATCCAGAGGTTACCAGATTCCCTTTGTTTCCGATCCCTTGGTAAACCGATCTCTTCCAGACGTGCCATCCATTCAACTAGACCATGCAACATCAGAGGTCATCTCGTTGCTGCGATAGTCATCCAAGAAGTCCCCACAGAGCAAATAGGATCCAGAACTTACGATTCTTTGTAGTTCCAAAAAAGACAAGGGACTGGAGATCAGTTCTAGATCTCAGCAAACTCAAGTCTGTAAAGAAATCGAAGTTCCAAATGATCACTCTGCAGTCTATATTTCCCTTTATCGGGAAAGACAATTGGATGTGCTCAATAGATCTTCAGGATGTGTACTACCATATCAAAATGACCAGGTGCTCCATAAGACACGCTTTTGGCTGGGAGCCAGTCATTTTCAGTTTCGAACACTGCCCTTTGGCCTCACTACAGCCCCCACACATCAATGATCTGGAGATGAGAGCGGTGCTGTATGCGTTGCAAGCACTTCACAGTTCTCTTCCCACCGGGACAATTGCGATTCAGTCAGACATGTCTGTCGTGTGGTACATAAGCAAAGGGGGAGCCAAATCTTATTCTTTTTGTCGAGAGGCCTTAAGAGTTTGGAAATGGGCAATGGACACTCAACGCTTTCTGGTAGCAAGCACATCTTGGGGAAGTCCAATGTGATAGACAAACTCAGTCGAGCAATTCTCATGCCTCACGAGTTGTCCCTTAATGCAGAAGTTGTGAAAGAAATGTTTCACAGATGGGGCCAGCCTTGCTGCGACCTATTCACCACACACCTGAACATCAAATGCAGCAGCTACTTTACCCTAATTTCCCCATCCAGGGATGTCACCCAGGGATGCTCTAGTCCATGATTGGCCCCTGGGACTCCTTTATGCCTTCCCACTTTTGTCTACTCTGGAGAAGAGGGTTCATCAGATGATGAATCCCTCACGTACTCTTCTCATATTGCTTCCCCTCTGGGATACGCCTCCCCAGAGGAGAAGTCCAACAAGACAGACTACCCCAGGAGAGGACTTCACCTTTGGGAGACTATTACACAAATGCAAAATTTCTTCAAGTGGGACAGTAGTCAGGTCACAGAGACCCAAAAGAGAGATGAACTAATCCAGGTGGAGTCTCCTAGCCCCTCTGCTGTATCCCACCCGTACACCCTGCTTTCCTGGATGCCTTTCTGGCTGCTTCAAAATATCCTGATTTGCACCCTCCTGCACCCAAATGCCCAGATTGATTCTATAAGGTCCCCGATGAGGCAAAATTTCTGTACCAAGCCCCATCCACAGGCCCTTCAGTTATCACTGTGACTGCTGCTATAAAACTTTAACGTTACTTCCCTCCATTTCTCTACTGCCCTGAGATAGAGAGCAAGACAGATGGAGCATCTTGGGGGGAAAAGTATACAGTTCTGCCACTTTAGCAGTAAGATCCATCAACTACCAGACCAAATACTCTTTGGCTTTGATGGCAGATGTGGCCAAACAATTGGGGGAGCTCCCTGACTCCCCAACTAAGGCCAAAATATCCACTGTTTTTAATTCCTGCACTCAAGTAACAACGCACACTCAAGTGCAGTTATGATGCCGTAGAAGCTCCGTCCAGGGCTGCCGCCTCTGGATCTGGCATCAGGAGATGCTCTTGGCTTAGATTGCAGCCCCTCCCTGATGACATCAAGTCTAAACTTTTGGACGTACTTCTAGACAATAAAGACTTGTTTAGTACTGCTGCTGCTGACGTCTTCAAGGCCCTCCAGACAAAAGGCAAGGAACTGCAGGATCTGAAACATTTCTGTCTCCCCGGTTCCACTATTTCAAAGGAATTACCCTGACCAAAACCTCCTTTTTGAGAACTACAGCTAGGAAAATGCCAGCTAAAAAGAAAAAGGACCACAGGAAACAGCCCCCTTCCAGGTCTGTTCCCTCCACTCCTACTTCCAAACAGCCCTTTCAGGAAAAGCCTGGTAGTCTGCAACTACCAGGGAGTTCACCCACACACCCCTCTTTCATGTTACCCAGGACTCGTGTCCTATCCATCATAAAATGGGATACTTCATAAGTTGGGAGGCCAGACCTACTCCCAAAGGCATTCCTCACCCCCTCGAGACCCAACTACCCTTTTTCCCACCAGTCCTGCAGGAGCTTCTCACTCAGGGAACAATTCAAGAAGTCCCTTCACATGCAAGAGGAAAGGGATTTTATTCTAGAATTTTCCTAGTCCCCAGAAAGGAAGGTCACTGGAGGCCATTCCTTGATCTATCACACCAACTTCTTCCTCCATATTCTCTCCTTTCGGATGCTCGGTCTACCTACCTTTCTGCCCCTGTTCCTTCCACATGCCTTCTTGGTACCCTTGGATAAAAAGGATACCTACTTACACATCCCAATCCAGCCCCTCTTTTGTGCTTTACCATTAGGTCTCTCTACAGCCCCAAGAGTGTTTACAAAATGTCTGGTTTCAGTCTCATGGCCTTTGCCAGGACAAAGGGAATACAACTCTTCCCCTACCTCAACGATATCCTCAGAATACACCTCTTCCCCTACCTTGATGATATCCTTATTCAGGCTATGTCAAGTACCATGGCCTTACAACACCTGGACTTCACCATCTCTTTCTTGACAGATCTGGGATTTACTATAAATCTCAAAAAATCATCCTTAATACCCTCACAGGATCAGGTGTTTCTGGGATGTCTGATTCTAACAAGGGAGATGATGGCCTGCCTTCCCCCAGAAAAAAATTGTAATTCTCACTTCTTACTTCAGGGAAGTACTTCCTCTCAAAGCCATTTCAGCCAGCAAATTCCTCAGAATTGTGGAATTCATGGCCTCGACCGTCCTCATGGTACCACTGGCAAGGCTTCACATGAGGAAGTTCCAGTGGCACTTGCGAACAATATGGAAGCAACATTTACATCCTCTAGACTTCATGGTCCCTATGCTTCCATG
Source organism: Protopterus annectens (assembly GCF_019279795.1). Classification (NCBI taxonomy): domain Eukaryota; kingdom Metazoa; phylum Chordata; order Ceratodontiformes; family Protopteridae; genus Protopterus; species Protopterus annectens. The sequence continues at coordinate 378,323,087 of NC_056736.1, forward strand.
CCTTGGCAGGAAACTGAATTGGTGGATAACCCAGATTCAGCAAATCCTGGACTGCCCTTGCAGCCCCTGTCCCCCAACCAGGACCTCTTCAGACACAAACACAGGATGGGGTGCAACCTTAGGAGAATGGAGAGTGAGGAACTCATGGACCCTCGCTCAACAGAAAGACCGCATCAATATCAAAGAAATGAGAACTTTGATATTGGCTTTGCTAATCTTCAAAGATCAGCTTCTTCTAGGCGCTCTGAGGTGGTACACAGACAAAACCACTGCTGTGGTACATACATCAACAAATAGGGGGAGATTAGGTCCTACCTCCTGTGCAGGCTGGCACTGCAGGCTTGGGAAATCATCCTGGAAGACCGATCTTCCTCAGAGTGGTATCCATCCCTTTTGCAGACAGTGTGATGGCAGATTCATTAAGCAGGACCATGACCCTGTTGCACGAGTGGATGCTGAACAGGAATGTGTTTCTGGACTGGTCCATCAATGGAATATTCCAGATGTTTGTCTTTGGCTCCCCCCTGAACAGACTGCTTCCAAGCTTCTGTTCCAGGGCACCACATCCAGAAGCACGGAGGGCGGATGCTGTCTCAATTCCCTAGAAGGGGATGTACGCCTATGCGTCACTCCCCCTTCCACCTCATACAAAGAGTCCTGAAAATTCAGAAGGAATAGCCTCAAATCTTGCTGGTGACTCCGTTAGCCAAGGCAACATTGGTTTCCCCCTATTGCTACATCTAGCCAGGGCAATCACCACAAATTACCCTACTGAATGGACCTGCTCACACAGGAGAAGGAAACACACACCCCTAACTGTCCACACTGAACCTTACACTTTGGGTGATAGGGCACCGATTCCCTTTTGACACCTATATACAGAGGACATGCTTCAGGTTTTGCAGGAGGCCAGGAAACCAACTACCAGGAAATTCTACCTGTCTCAGTGGAAGAGATTTTCTGTATGGTGTCAGTAAACCTGGCACTGATGGCAGAGTCCCCAGTGGTCTTGTCCTACCTGTGTGCTTTGAAGTCTGGACTATCCTACTCATCCAAAACCCATTTATCTGCCATCTCAGCATGCCTGCCACTGGTACCACCTTTGGCTTCAAGGTTAGAAGTTAAAACTTCTCTAGAAAGGGGCACTGCATCTCAGGCCCCCAAGGAAGCCCATTCCACCCCCTTGGGATCTAAATTATGGTCTGGAAAAATTGACTGTTCCGCCATTTGAACCAGCCAAAGACTGCTCCCTCCAGCACTGCACTTGGAAAATGATACTATTAGTGGCTATCACTTCAGCCAGAAGGGTTTCGGAATTTCAAGCACTTATGGCCTCTCCTCCTTTTACTGTCTTCCACAAAGACAGGGTATGTTTGTTACCAACCCAACCTTCATGCCTAAAGTGGTCTATGAACTGTCCTTGAACCAGGCCATCAACTTTGCCAGCCTTTTTCCCCTCCACAAAACCTGGCAGAAAGGATACTTCACTCCTTGCTAAGACCAAACCCATCCACAAGTCAGGCAGGCTCTTCATCTCATACCACCCAAGATCCCTGGGGCAACCTGTTCCCAAGCAAACCATATCCTTTTGGATATCGAAAACCATCTCTTTCTGGTGCACAACCCATGACAGATCACTCCCTTCTCCAGTAAAGGCATACTCCACTGGGCCAGTTTCCTCTTCAGTGGCATTTTTTAAAGGTTTGGATACAGCTGCTATTCTCACAGCAGCTACATGGTCCTCTGTGCACACATTCACTAAGCACTTACAAATTGGACATTGTTTCTAGAGCCAGAGCAGGATTTGCCAGAGACATCCTACATGGGTTTGTAGAAAGTGCTTCTGGTCCTCCACCATTTTCTTAGGACAGACACTTTTGCACTCTCCCTTGTACAGCAGCATATGAGTAGGAGGACATAGTATTGTGTAAGAACTTACCATAACTATAGATGTCCTATTCCCATGTTGCAGTATTCTTAACCTTAGGGAGTTGCTGCCTGCAGCACCAGACATCTGGCCGGTATATCAAAGTCTTGAAAGCAGGAGTACGTGCGACGTTGAATTTAAGAACCATAAACTGATGCCGGCTATGTCTGACACGTCTGCATGTACCCAATTCAGAACTTTTCTGCTGCGGTGTTTCAGACATCCAATCTTCAGCTGTAGTAATCCGGCGCTATATGCTGCTGTATAGTTTTCCTCCCAGCCTTTCCCCTCACACTTGCCTGACTCCTGGAGTACCCACTCCGTAGTTGCTGATTCTGGTGGCACTCAGTTTTGAGGAGGGTGTGTGCAAACATCCGCTTTATACGCGATATCCGTTAATTGATGTCTGCAGGGAGAGATGTGGGACGCTGCATGCACTCTAGCGGTAGTGTTTAACTTTTGTATAATGGACAGACTTATGAGAGTTCACCAGAGGCAAACTACCTTGAGTTATGTATACAGCAGCATATAGAAGAGGACATCTAAGTTAAGGTAAGTTCTTGCACAACAATAATTTCTTAGTCATGGCTTATCTTTCTGCCTTCTCTGCAAGTTTACCAATGTCTCCTCTAGCTTCCAGGTTGGAAGTTCAGCTGTTCCTAAAAGGCATCCTTCACATTACACCACCAAGGAAAACAATACCTCGTCCTTGGGGTCTCAATTTTGTCCTGGAGAAACTTACCTAGCCCCCTTTGAACTAGCAATGACATCTTCCCTGCAACATTGTATATGGAAAACAGTTCTTCTAGTGGCTATTACCTCTACCAGAAGAGTCTCTGAGCTTCAAGCCCTTATGGTCTCTTCTCCCTTCAGTGTTTCATAGGGGCAGGGTCTCTCTTGGGACTAACCCATCCTTTATGGCCAAGGTGGTCAATGAGTTGTCCCTGGACCAGGCTATCCGTCTCCCTACCTTTTTTCCTACCCCCCCAGTCCTCCATTGAGTGGATTCTCCATACACTGGATGTACATAGACCGCTCAGAATACTACTTGAGCAAAACTGTCTAGCCGCAAGTCCAAAAGATTTTGTTACCCATCACCTGTTTCCAAGCAAACTACTTCCTTCTGGATTTCTAAAACCATTTCCTTCTATAACTCTGCCAATGGCAAGGATCCCCCTTCTCCTGTAAGGGCACATTCCACAAGGGCATTGTAGTCTTCTGGGGCCTTCTTTAAGGTGTGGGACACAGCCTCTCTCTTGGAAGCAGCTACCTGGTCTTCTGTTTATACTTTCACCAAGCACTGTAAATTGGATGTCATTTCCAGGTCTAGGGCGTGGTTTGCCAGAGCTACTCTCCATGGCTTTGTGGAAAATATTTATGCTCCTCCTCCCATTTTCTCATCTGCATGAGCCTTTGGCACTCTCCCTCATGTTATGAATACTGCACCATATGAATTGAAGGACATAGAATAGTTGTGTAAAATCTTACCATTACCATAGATGTCTTTCTCTTCTATATGTCTAAGGGTAATGCTGCTCAATGCCAGAAGTCTAAATCTCAAGATGCACGCCCTCGAAGCCCTCCTCAGTATGGAGAACATCGATGTCTGTGCTGTGACTGAAACCTGGTTCAAGGCTCCTGAGAGCACCCCGGCACTCTCAGGTTTTACCTCATATCATGCGTTCCGGCCCCAAAACCCGGACCGTACCACAAAAGGAGGGGGTGTATATATTCATCAAGGATACCCACACCTCCAGGCTGGTGGCAACTCACGAAGCATCAGAGACCATTCAGGTGCAATTAACCATAGGCAAAACTGCTCTACAGTTTGTAGCATGTTACAGGCCACCCTCTCAAACTCAGGAACCCCACACAACCTTCCTGAAGAGACTGGAGAGTATAAATGTCTCTCCAAACACCATCATATTGGGTGACTTCAACTACCCAAACATAGACTGGGAACATTACTCAAGCCCCAATACCCTAGCCCAAAGGTTCCTGGAGTTCATTAACTCAAATGCTATGGAACAACTTGTCACCATTTCCACAAGAGGTGAAAATATACTAGACCTGATCATCACAAACATGGGGACAAAATGCTCCACACCGGAAGTATATCCCTCATTGGTGAGATCAGACCATAAACTAATCTCACTGGAGATCCACATCCCGCCCCCACCCCCAACAAAAAAGACCACAGTGAAGAACTTCTGAAAAGCCAACTTCACACTTAAGACTGGTGTGATATCCTTCATGGCCCCTGAGCCATTGGAAACCACAACCCACGCTGCTGAATCCCTTACAAATGCTTTCTACGAGCACCTCCAGGATTGCATGGATCAAGCAATCCCAAATAAAATCAAGACCCTTTCCACCAAAGGCAAGCGCCCGATCTGGTGGACCCCAGCCATAAACAAACTTTACAAGAGGAGAAAGCTACTACAAGATAGAGCAAAATCCCTAAAACGGAAGACATCTCTGATCAATACTAGTAAAAAACTACGATCACTCATAAAATCATCCAAGGCCAACTTTGAGAGAAAAATCGCCAAGGACTCAAAAGACAATCATAAGGCCTTCTTTAGCTATGTTAGAAATCTGGGTGGAAACTCCCAGATATGCTCAGAATTAGTCCAAAATGATACAAAAATCACTGAACACACAGACATTGCAAACATACTGGCAGACAGGTTCAGTGAAAATCCCCCGCCCCCCCCAAAAAAAGAAGAAATATCTATCACAGCAGAGTGTAGCCTCCCAATCATCTCAAATGCCCAGGTGAGAGCTGCTCTCTCTAAAGCTAAAAACACAGCATCAATGGGACCGGATGGTGTCCCCGGCTGTGTGCTACACAAACTCAATGAGGAACTAAACCCACACATAAGGCTGCTGTTTAATCTTAGCCTTACCACAGGATCACGTGCAAAGAGTGGCGACGGCAACTGTGGTCCCACTCCACAAAGGCAGTGCTTCTACGGACCCTGGTAATTACGCCCATAAGCAACAAGCCTGGTCTGCAAAGCTATGGAGAGGATCATAATGGAACTCATAAATAAAGACATAGGGGACCTACAAACATTGGATCCTACCCAATTCGGCTTTGTCAAGGGCAGATCATGCCTCTTGAACTTGGTCGACTTTTTTGAAACAGTCACCAAGGCCATTGATGAGGGTAAGGCAGTTCACACAGCCTACCTTGACCTTGCAAAAACTTTCGACACAATACCCCACTCGGGTATCATAGAAAAGCTCACCAGCTTAAATGTAAACCCATATGTCACAAGATGTGTTGCAAACTGGCTCAAGGACAGAACCCACAGGGTTAGAGTTGCTGGTGCCATGTCAGACTCCAAGCTGGTCACAAGCGGTGTCCCATAGGGCTCCGTCCTGGGCCCCCTCTTGTTTGGCATCTACTTTTCAGAAGTGCAGGCAAACATAGGAGGATTATGGCTGACAAAGTTTGCAGATGACTGCAAACTGGGCGGCATAGTTGAAAATCCATCAGACACAGATATCCTTCAGAGAGGTCTCATAGAAACGGATAACTAGTGCCAGAGCCATGGCCTTAAGCTAAACGCCAAAAAATGTATAGTCATACCCTTTGGTAAAAACAAGGTAACCTCAAGTTACCACATAGGTGGCAATCCATTAAGGCACAGAAGAGGTTATCAGGGACCTGGGGAACCAAGTTGACAGTAACCTTTCTTTTGACACTCACATTGCCAAAGTGGTTAGGAGGACCTTCTACATTGCCCACCTGATTATGAAGGGATTCACATCCAGATCAAGGGAGGTCATTGTTCCCCTGTACTCTTCACTTATCAGACCAATGATTGAGTACAATGCCCCATTCGGAATGTATCTTACCCGACACCTGCAGCAATTGGAAAGACCCCAAAAGTTCCTCTCCAAAAGGATAAAGGGGCTCAAAAATATGCCATATGCTGCCCGACTGAAGAAACTCCAGCTCTGTTCAGTCGCATATCATCTGCTCAGAGGTGACCTGTGCCTGACCTACAAGGCCATGTCCAACCCAGAATTAATGGACATGCTCCACCTCAAAAAATCCAAATCCACCAGAGCCACAAGAGCAAGAGACTTAAACCTCAACACGGATATAAATAGGACGTGCTGGAGGGACAGATTCATCACCCAGAGACTCCCTATGCTGTGGAACAGAATCCCGGTCCATGTGAGACAGAGCACTTCGCTGGCTCTGTTCAAGAGGAATCTTGACCAGTGGATGGGAGATCGTAGGTTTACCCCGGGGATCATCTCTGTATCACTGCTGGACAGAGGCACAGCAAACTAATGGGTATAGTATCCTTCAACCTAAGGGGTGGTGAAAGCCACACAACTCTGGCTAGGCTTATAAATGCCCTAGGGCAGATAGCCTAGTATGAATCTATGAACCTATATACTGCAGTATTTCTTTCCCCCTCCCCTGACCTTCCTCCTGATGCTTGCCTGGTCACATGTTTTCTCACTTGTCAGGCTGGTGCTTTGCAGCATTCAGTTATGAGCTAGGTACGTGCTGATGTATGCTTTATACCAGATGTCTCTTTATGGCTGATGTACACTAACGGATGTGTGGCATCGGACATACCTTACAGTAGCATTTAAACTTCGGTATAATGGCTGGGCATACGAGTCTGCCAGAGGCGGACTCCCTCATGTTATGAATACTGCAGCATATAGATGAGAAGGACATATATGGTTATAGTAAGATTTTACACAACTATTCTTTTTATACTGGTGAAAATTTTTGAATAAATCTTGTTCAGTTTCCCAGTGTCTCTCTCATAGGTTCATAGGTTCATAGGTTCATACTAGGCTATCTGCCCAAGGGCATTTATAAGCCTAGCCCATAGTTATGTGGCTTTCGCCACCCCTTTAGTTTGAATAAAAACTATGCCTATCATTTTTCTGTGCCTCTGTCAAGCAGTGACACTGAAGTAATCCCTGGGGTATATCTGCGATCTCCCATCCATTGGTCAAGATTCCTCTTGAACAAGGCCAGCGAGGTGCTCTGCCTCACATGTACCGGGATTTTGTTCCACAGCATAGGGAGTCTCTGGGTGATGAATCTGTCCCTCCAGCACGCTCTATTTATAACCGTGTCAAGGTTTAAGTCTCCCGCCCTTGTGGTTCTGAGGGATCTAGATTTTTTGAGGTGAAGCATATTCATCAAATCTGGGTTTGACATGGCCTTATAAGTCAGGCACAGGTCACCTCTGAGCAAGCGGTATGAGACTGAATAAAGCTGGAGTTCTTTCAGTCGGGCAGCATAAGACATATTTTTGAGACCCTTTATCCTTTTGGTGAGGAACTTTTGGGGCCTTTCAAGCTGCATCAGGTGTCTGGTCAGATGCATTCCGAATGGGGCATTGTACTCAATCATAGGTCTGAGTGATGAGTACAGGGGACGATGACCTCCCTTGATCTAGATGTGAATCCCTTCATGATCAGGTGGGCGATATAGAAGGTTTTCCTAACTACTTTAGCAACATGAGTGTCAAACGAAAGACTACTGTCAGCTTGGGTCCCCAGATCCCTGATGACTTTTTCTGTCCTCAGTGGATTGTCACCTATATGGTAGCTAGGGGTAACCTTGTTTTTCCCGAAGGGTATGACTATGCATTTTTTGGCGTTTAACTTCAGGCCATGGCTCTGGCACCAGTTATCCGTTTCTGTGAGGCCCTTCTGGAGGATATCTGTGTCAGATGTGTTTTCGACTATGGCGCCCAGTTTGCAGTCATCTGCAAACTTTGTCAGCCATAACCCTTCTGTGTTTGCTTGTACTTCAGAAAAGTAGATGCCGAACAAGAGTGGACCCAGGACTGAGCCCTGTGGGACACCACTTATGACAGGCTTTGAGTCTGACATGGCTCCAGCAACTCTGACCCTGTGGGTTCTGTCGCTAGCCAGTTTGCAACCCATCTTGTGATGTATGGGTTTACATTCAAGCTGATGAGTTTTTCGATGATACCTGAGTGGGGTATTGTGTCAAAGGCCTTTGCCAGGTCGAGGTAGGCTGTATGGACTGCCTTTCCTCATCAATGGCCTTGGTGACTGTCTCGAAAAAGTCAACCAAGTTTAAGAGGCAGGATCTGCCTTTGACAAAGCCAAACTGGGTTGGATCCAAAGTCTGCAAGTTCCCTATGTCTTTATTTATGAGTTCCATTATGATCCTCTCCATGGCTTTGCAGATAAGGCTTGTCAAGCTAATGGGGCAGTAATTTCCAGGGTCTGTGGAGGCACCGCCTTATGAAGTGGGACCACAGTCGCCAGGCGCCACTCCTTGGGTACGATCCTGAGGTGAGGCTAAGATTAAACAACTGTCCTAACTGTGGGTTTAATTCCTCGTTGAGTTCATGAAGCACACAGCCGGGGACACCATCCGTCCCATGGATGCTGTGTTTTTGCCTTAGTGAGGGCAGTTCTCACCTGGGCGTTGGAGATGTTTGGGGGGCTACAATCCTCTGGAATAGGTCTCTCCTTTTGGGGGGGAGAGGGGGGAGAAGTTTGCACTGAACCTGTCAGCCAGTATGTTAGCAATGTGTGTAGGTTCAGTAATTTTCACATCATTTTGAACTAATTCTGAGCATATCTGGGAGTTTCCTCCTAGGTTTCTAACATAGCTAAAGAAGGCCTTATGATTGTCTTTAGAGTCCTTGGCGATTTTTCTCTCAAAATTTGCCTTTGATGATTTTATGAGAGCTCTTAGTTTTTTGCTTATAATGATCAAAGGTGTCTTACCTTTCAAGGATTTTGCTCTATCTTGTAGTAGCTTCCTCCTTTTGTTGTAGAGCTTGTTTATGGCTGGGGTCCACCAGACTGGACGCTTGCCTTTGGTACAGAGAGTCTTAGTTTTGTTTGGGATTGCCTGATCCATGCAGTCCTGTAGGTGCTGGTAGAAGGCATTTGTAAGTGATTCAGCGGTTTGAGTAATGTTTACCACTGGCTCAGGGGCCTTAAAGGAGACCACACTAGTTTTTAGAAGTGTGAAATCGGCTTTGGAGAAGTTTTTCACTGTGGTCTTTTTGTTTCAGGTGGGGCGGGATGAGGACCTCCAGCGAGATTAGTTTATGATCTGATCTCACCAGTGAGGGGTATACTTCGTGTTGAACATTTTGATCCCATGTTCGTGATGATGAGATCAAGTATGTTTTCACCTCTTGTGGGATGGTGACTAGTTGTTCCATGGCATTTGAGTTTATGAACTCCAGGAATCTTTGGGTTAGAGTGTTCGGGCTTGAGTAGTGTTCCCAGTCTATATTAGGGTAGTTGAAGTCACCTAGTATGATGGTGTTTGGAGATACATTTATCCTCCAATGTTTTCAGGAAGGCCATGTGAGGTTCCTGAGTTTGAGAGGGTGGCCTGTAACATGCTACAAATTGCAGAGCAGTCTTGCCTATGGTTAATTGCACCTGGATGGTCTCCGATGCATCGTGCGTTGCCACCAACCTTGAGGTGTGGGTGTCCTTTATGAATATGGACACCCTCCTTTCTTGGTGTTGTCCGGATTTGGGGCCGGAACGTATGATATGAGGTGAAACCTGTTGGTGCTGGGGTGCTCTCAGGAGCCTTGAACCAGGTTTCTGTCACAGCACAGACATCGATGTTCTCCATATTGAGAAGGGCCTCGAGTGCGTGCATCTTGAGATTGAGACTTCTGGCATTGAGCAGCATTACCCTTAGTTTTTTCCTTTTGGTGTTCTAGGGTGGTAGGTTTAGAATTTGAGCCTTGCCTAAAAAGGCACTGTGGGGTGGCAAGAGCCTTTGCCAATATCCGGAAGCCCAGGGTGACAGGTGCAAGCCGTCCCTTGCAGCAGCGTGGCTTGTCCAGCATGTCATCCCAGGCAGACAGACATTGGATCCCTTGAATGACACCAGAATTTAAGCCAATTATTAAAGCTGATCATCTTATCACTGTATTGTGGCATCATTCTAGGTGAAGGTAGGATACTGCTCAAGGTCAGGGTCATACCTGCCTGGGCTACATAATCAGAGAGCTCCTCGACGTCCCTTTTCATGTAGTCCAAGGAGGTACGTCTCAGGTCGTTGACACCAGCGTGGACAATGACTGAGTCGACTTGTACCTGCTGTTGAGAGACCTGAGTGCTTGCGTTATGTGGCGGATTCTAGCGCCCGACAGGCAGCTTACTGTGACCTTCTCCTTACTCAGTCTGGTGAGCGGGACGTCAGTGTGTCTGACTATGGAATCACCAATGACAAGTGTGTCTGGCATTTTGTTTGGCCTTAAGGGCTGTGACTGTTTGACACTCTGACTGTGTGATCTATGTGTTGCATGTGTTGGGTCGTGAGGTGGTAGTTGTTTGGGTGTCTGCTTTGGTGGCCTCTGCTGTTTTGGTAAATTTTTGATCAGAGCCTCCGAGTATGTCTTTGTGTGAGTATGTGTATGATTTGAAGTTGTGATGGTACCATGTGTGACTGGGTATGTATTGTGTGTGGTTGCCTTCTCCTCCTGTCTGGTCTTGCCAGTCCTATGTTGAGAGAGCTCAGCCTCCAGTTTGGCCGTATAGTTGCATCTCTCGCATGTATTTGTGTTTTGTGGGAGAAGGAGAGGATTGTTCAGGTACATGAGGCAATTGTAACATTGCCTCAATATTCCCAGGTTCACCAGTTGAGCTGGAGAGGACACTAGCAACTGATCCCTCGACATACTAGAAGTAGTAGATAAAGAACTTTCAAAGGACTCCGGGGAAGTGGGTTTTAGGCTGGTGGGGTACTATCTATAATAAGAGTGCTTTATCAAGGTGCAAGTACTGTAGGAGTAAGTGCTAGGCTTTACAGATAGAGAATAGTCTACTTGGGAATCAAGTAGAGATGAACTTTTCAGTTATAGGATATGCTGGTTAGATCAGCAGTACAGTTTAGCGTGTTTTATAGCAGGGGCTGAAGGGAGCTAGGAATTGGCCCAAACGACCAATGGACTACTAGTTTCTGGCTGAAACTTCACCAAATCGGACAAAAGGCGCTCAGTGCTTCCCACTCCCACTGGTAAGCAAAGAAACTTCCTCCTTCCTAATAAGGCAATGGATCAGTAACAGGAACTAAAAACAAAGCCCAGGGATCAGCAACTCTGAAACTGGACTACTCTAGTTCAGTAAAGTGGGAAAACAAGAGATTTTTGTTTTATTACAGAGATAAGGAAAAAACAGACAGTAAATGCTATAAATGCTGTAAATCGGCTAGCACTTTAGTGTGTAGCCTACAGAAACAATTTGCAACAATTAGTAACTTAAAGTGCAATAAACAGTGTAAAATGCAGAAATCACTTAAAGTAGCAGTAAAACAGGCTAAAATGCAGTCGCTAGCTTAATAACAGTGGGAAAGCCACAAAAAATACTTATATCTGGTAGAAAGTCACTCTTTTAGCTCTCTGCTGCTTGGATCACTCTGCAGGCCACCACGAGGATCTGTGCAGAGTTGGTACAAGCTGGAAAACACGTGTTTAGCGTGTTTTATAGCAGGGGGCTGAAAGGAGCTAGGAATTGGCCCAAAACGACCAATAGACTACTAGTTTCTGGCTGAAACTTCACCAATTTGGACAAAAAGGCTGCTCAGTGCTTCCCACTCCCACTGGTAAGCAAAGAAACTTCCCTCCTTCCTAATAAGGCAATGGATCAGTAACAGGAACTAAAAACAAAGCCCAGGGATCAGCAACTCTGAAACTGGACTACTCTAGTTCAGTAAGGTGGGAAAACAAGAGATTTTTTTTTTTTTTTTTTTTTTTTTTTTTTTTTTACAGAGACAAGGAAAAAAACAGACAGTAAATGCTATAAATGCTTTTAAGTGGCTAGCACACTTGAGTGTGTTAGCCTACAGGTAAAATTAAGCAACAAATAACTTTTTAAGAGTGCAAAACAGTTAATCAACACAAAAACAGTTTAAATAGAATGCAGAGCTGTATAAACAGGCTAAGATGCAGTCGCTAAGCAGTAAATATTCAAAAAGCCAGAAAAAATACTTAAATCAGTTATAGCAAATACAGTTATAACAAATGCTCTGAAATATACTGTATATTTCCAATATGTTTGAGAAGGACAGTCAGAACACAAGAAGGTTCAGGCGAAAAGAAAAAAAAAGTTTTGTTTTACTTTTTGAAAAGGTAAAAAGGAGGAACAGAAGGCCTTATCAAATGTTCTCTCTGTATTAAGAAGAATGAGATAATGACACTAGACTGGGAGGTGTGTCACAGTAGGGGCGGGCAACTGCAAAGCCACCAAGTATAAGAGCAAGACACCAACAGGGAGGGAGGGTGGGACAAAATAGCCTAAGACAACAAGCTATGAAAGTTTTTAAACAGATAAAGATTTCTGAAGATTTTGAATAGACAAAGTGCTTTATATATATTAAATTATAAAATATACTGTCCTAAACATCCTTTTGCAATGGCAGATGTGTAACCTTGTTTACAGATGTGTAACCTTGTTTAAAGATATGCATTCTAAGTAGAGTGTCCCACCTTGTGATTGATTACCAGAGCCAGATTTGTGTAGATTTCTCCAGGAAAGACCCATGCAAGTAGAGATGCATCTGTTTTTGTCGAAGTGATGACCCTTATGGAAGTATTGGATTCAGAGCAAGACCACCCTTAGGATTGCTTTAGACAAATGTGTTCTGGTTATATCTGCAGTCTACAGACTATAGTTCAATGCTTTGTCAACTCAGGTTGAGTTGTCCTTGTCACCCCTCCTGCTAATGTTTGGTCACCATAGAAATTGTCATAGAGAAGGGGTAACTGTTTAATTCCAAATTCTTGTGTCTCCAAAAAAGTATGGTACATGGAAGCCTATTCTGGACTTCTCAAAACAATATGTAAAAGTTCAAAAGTTCAGGATGCTTGCTGTGGAGACCCTTGTCCCATTGCTTATGCTTTGGGTCATTTATGATACTTGAACTCAAAGCTGCGTATCTGTTTATTTCCATATCAGTATTTCAAGAAGCATAAGGAAAGTGATATTCCAATAGAAGGAAGCAGGTAAACCACGCAAGTATAGTGACCGGTATGGCACAAGCGCACTATCTAAATTAAAAAATAGATATTCTTGTAATTTTATTCAAATGATCAACCAAGCATTGGTTTATTGATTTCCTTTATCAGACTTAAGTGCATTTGTCATTACATTTACTTCATCCGATCTAATTCAGTCAGTCAGAAACATTTCTTCCTGTATTGAGCATGTTCTAAGCAAGTGTAAGTAAATTTTTGGAGCTGAATGTAACTTTGCAGTATACAACAGCTGGTAATGCAGTTTTTTTAGGTAGCGTGTTTTTTTTTTTTTTTTTTTTTTTTTTTTTTTTTTTTTTTTTTTTACTTTGTTGGCAAGGACAGACCCTTAAATATTCTATTCAGACCTGAACCCCCCCCCCCCCCCCACCATGGCATTACGAAAGACTAAACTCTCAATGCTTCACTGCATAAATTAATTTTTGTAATTTATATTTCCATGCTGAATGCATTAGTAGTAGATGTTCTTCGTGCTTCACTGTTGCAGTCATCACACTTGGGTTATCCTGCCACGGGTAGCCCTCAGTCGGCCTGAATACCAGAGGCTTAGTATTTTTATGTCTGTTGCTGTTGATCCAGGACTGATGTCAGGTAGTTTTTGGTATAAAATCAGGCATCCGACACCATTACATCAGTCTTTCTTGCCAAGGAGCTCAAAGCAGAAGCAGTTTGCATGACTGCCGGTCGGCCGCTACCTGAGTTTTTGTTACTGAATTGAAGTTGAAGTCTTCTAAAGCTAAGTACCCCGTTGGGATCCTTTTTTCTTGCTCTAACTGATGTCAGAAAAAGTTAACAATTGTCTCTCCTGTGGAAAGCAAATACCACACCCAGACTTCCATTGTTACTGCGTTACCTGTTTAGGGCCAGACCACGATGCCCCTTGCTGTCACTTTTGTGCTTTGTTCAATGCCAGAACTTTACATTGTTGGGCGCTTATTGCAGCTAGATTTTTCTGCTCTCAGTCCTCGAATTCTGATATGGCTTTGGTAAGCCATCCGGCTTCCAATCAAAATGTAAGGATAAAGATAGAGACAGACCGCACAGGTCCAAAACCACCACCGATTCTTCTGTTAAGCTAGTCGTTAGTTCTCTGGTACTTAGTGAGGCGCCTTTGCAGCCCCTGATGCTTGTTTCTGTGGATTCGCAGGCCGCTACTGAGACCCTTTTGGAGTCTGGTATGCCACGAAACTCTTCTACTAAGGATCCTGCAGATGTCTCTACCTTGGATGGGTCCGGAGCCACTGAGCAGGCACCAACTTCCAAGGAAGTACTTTGCACTACCGATGCTCGACACAGACTACTTATTTTGCGTCTTCAGTTCTTTCTAAAACTACCGAGTTTCTAAGGCCCAGGATATGAACTATGCCCAAAAAAAGACCCAAGCTCAGGCACCTACTTCCTTGCCTCAATCTCAAATGCTTAAAATGGCGGAGGACCTTATGCTTATTAGGAGAAGTCAGGCTACCCCTTCCAAAAGAGAGACTTGTCCTCAGTAGTTTTATCTGAACAGGAGTCCGATGACACTGATGCTTCTGAATATGAAAACATGCAACCCCTCTCTGCTTATGAGGATTCTGATGCAGTGTAATCCATTCCTTCTGCCTCTCCACCAGATTTTTCATTTGGTGAAACCCTTCATACTTTAAGGGAGCATTTCTAGTAGGAATGTCAGGACTATCTGCAGTCAAAAAAAAAAAGACACTGGGAATTCTTAGATTTACCCCAGCACAGACCTTTAGCCATTCCTCTTGTCCTGGATGTTGATGTTTTCATGGAATCCAGTTTTGATTCTTGACACCCTTCCACCTGCTCCCAGGAACCCTGACGGGTCCTGATTCTCTCAAATTCCTTTTCAAAAGTCCTACTGCTGACCCAGAGGTCATGTCTCAAGGACCTAAGGGAATTAAAGCAACCTCCACTAAGAATCCCACCCCCTCAGACAGGGATGCCTGAATTTTAGACAGATGGGGTAAAAAGTGTACACCTCTGCTACTCTTGCTATTAGAGCACTCCGTTGTCAGTTCCACATGCTGTAATATCAGCAACATACCATGGAACTCCTCAAACAAAAAATATCTTCCTTTCCTGCTTGTGCAGAAAATGAATTATAAGAGAGTGTGCATTCTGCAAACTAAGTTACTAAGCACACTTTGCAATGTGGCTTTGCCCTAGAAGCATCTTGCAGGGCAGCAGTCACTGGTTCTGTCCTTAGAAGACATGCTTGGCTTAAGGAACGGACCTTGCCAGACCATGTCAAATCAAAATTATTGGACGCACCATTGAACAAAGACAATTTGTTTGGCACCAAGGCAGAAGAGGTCTTAAAGATGGAAGAAAAAGCTAAATCTATGCAGACATTTAAAGACTTTTTACAGGTCCAGCCTCTTGGGTTCAGTAGGCATTGCCCCTCCAAGCACTGGTCCTTTCCGTCCCCGTCCAGGCCAGTTCAGCACAGACCCAAGGGAAGCAGAACCACCAGACAGCAGCCCCAGGGAATGCAGAGAAATAAGCAATGGAATTCTTCCTCTTCAAAAAAACGAGGGTGCTAAACCACCCCCTTATAGTAAGAACTCACAATGACTTTACACCTCCACCCATTACCTCTGCCCACCTGCATCTGCCCCTAGGAGGAAAGCTCCTCTTACATGAAAACAACTGGGCCTCTATCACCAACGACCGATGGGTTCTCAGAATAGTGTCCCAGGGATACAAATTTTATTTCTACACACTGCCAACCCCGAGAGGGTTCCCAGATCTTCCTCCAAACCAGTGGGCAGAGGCCAAAAAGCAAGTCCTTTCCCTGCTTTCCATGAGGACAATACAGCATGTTCCTGCAGACGAGATAGGCCAAGGTATTTATTCCAGACTCTTCCTGGTACCCAGAAAAGAGGGCACCTGGCACCCAATCCTTGACCTCTCCATTCTAAACACCTTTCTGGTGATACCAAAATTCAAAATGCTCACCCTCCAGCAGCTTCTTCCTGTGCTTTCCAGGGGTGCTTGGTTAGCCACCCTAGACCTAAAAGAGGCCTACCTACACATCCCAATCAGGGAATCTTGCAGGAAATATCTGTTTCAGGGCAGGAGCTATGCACTTTCAGTTCTCTGCACTTCCCTTTGGCTTATCCACTGCTCCTAGAGTTTTCACAAAATGCCTGACCCCTGCAGTTGCTTTTTGCAGGCAAAGAAATCTTCATATTTACCCTTACTTAGATGATTGCCTGATTCAGGCAGATAGCCAGGAAAAGCTGTTACAACACCTGACCTTTGTAAAGGACTTACTGACCTCCCTGGGGTACACTATCAACGCAAAGAAATCAAAACTAGTACCCATACAAAAAATTGTATTCCTGGGAGCAAGCCTGGACACAGCATCCCAGATGGCATTCCTTCCCCCAGAAAAACAAGCCTACCTGACAGGCCACTTCTCTCAACTAGCCACCCGGAACCCAGTTATCCACAAGGAAAATCCTGCAAGCTCTAGGGTTCATGGTCTCTCGCATTTTTCTCATTCCAGACTGCATATGAGGAAACTACAACGGTACCTAAAAAGCCTTTGGTGTCAACACTGTCAAGACCTGGTAACTATCATACCAATGATACTTGTCTAAGCAAAGATTTTCTTTGAGCAGCAGCATGCAACCACCACAAGTGACTTCCTTTCTCACAACCCCACGCCGCCCAGACCATCACCACAGATGCATCAGACTATGCCTGGGGTGCACACCTGGACTGCAGGTGCATTCAGGGTCATTGGAGCACAAATCGAATAGATCTGCACATCAACAAAAAAGAGATGTTAGCTGTTTAGCATGCCCTGACAGCTTTCAGACCCCTACTCTCCCTGGGACCTCTACTGGTCAAAAGAGACACCACCACAGTAATGTGGTATATCAACAAACAGGGCGGGACTCAGTCTTATTCTCTCTGCAGGCTCGCCAGGACCCTTCGAACCACAACTTCAGCCATGCAACTTCACCTACTAGCACAATTGCTGCCAGGATCCCTAAACTCTCTGGCAGACAACTTAAGCAGAAACCTGCTAGACCCACATGTGGCAGCTAGACTTCAGAAACTTCACCCCTGTAACCCAGAAATGGGGCACCCCGAAGGTGGATCTCTTTGAATCCCACTCCAATCATCAGCTCAGAAAATTCTGCACCAGGAAACCTCACATCAAGGCCTGAAAAGTGGATGCTCCATCATTCCAGTGGGTAAACCTCTCTGTCTATGCATTTCCCCCTCTACTGCTCATTTCAAGGGTACTGCTCAAAAATAAGGAAGGAAAAACCTAGGGCAGTCCTGATTGCCCCAGACTGGCCACGCCAGCACTGCTACCCACTGCTGCGCAGCCCATCACCCCTGCCACCATGGTACCTGCCTCAGATCCCTACACTCCTGACCCAGAAGAATGAAGAATTCATGCATCCCCATTTGCAGACCCTCAACCTAGCAGCCTGACTTATTCCCTGGCCTCTCCTCAAACTACCCAGCTTAAGCAAACAAGTTCTAGATGTGATACGTGAGGCCAGATGCCCCAGCACTAGAAAATCCTATGCTGACAAGTGGAGAAGGTTTTGCACCTGGATCCAGGCTAAGGGAGCCGAAACAGCACAGCCCTCCCTACCTCTCATCCTGGATTACCTAGCAGACGTACTACACGGGGGTCTGTCCTTCTCTTCTATTAAAATTCATGCCTCTGCCATCTCTGCTCATTACAGCACAGAGCCACCTCTCTTCTCACACCCTCTCATCAAACAGCTTCTAAGAGAGGCTAACAACTCGAGGCCACCCAGAAGAGCGCCAACCCCAGATTGAAACCTTAACTTTGTGTTGGAAAAGCTCAGACTACCCCCCCCCCCCCATTTGAACCTACAGCTTCAGCAGAGTTAAAATTCCTCTCTTGGAAAACAGCTTTGCTTCTAGCCATAACTTCAGCTAGAATAGTTTGAGATACAAGCACTCATGGCTGTAGGGCCCTTCATTTTCCATGCTGACAGGGTCTCTCTCAGGACTAACCCTTCCATGCCTAATGTGGTGTCTAGTGTGGCTCTCAACCAATCGATTCATTTGCCCACCTTTTTCCCTAACCCACAAAACAAAGGGGAAAGGATTCTGCACACTCTAGATGTGCGCAGACCGCTCATTCTGTCTGGATAGGACCAAATCCTTTAGAAAAACTGACCAATTGCTAGTCAGCTTCGCAGCAGGAGCAGAGGGCTAGGCCATATCCAAACAGTCTCTAAATGGATAGCACACTGCATCCATTTCTGCTTACAATGTGGAAAACTGCCCCCAAAGGGGGTCAGGACACACTCCATCAAGGCAACCTCCACCTCTGCAGCTTTTCTCAGAGGGGCCCCACCAGGGACAATCCTGGAGGCTGCAACTTGGACTTCTGTTCATACCTTCAAGCATTACCACCTGCCTATCTTCTCCAGATCCAGGGCAGGCTTTTCCACTGCAGTTTTGCAGGGCATCCTAGACAGCCCCAGGCTTCTTGACTGCCTCCACCCTTTCTCTTCAGCTTTGGGAATCAACCCAAGTGTGATGACTGCAACAGTGAAACACGAAGAACGTACAGTTGTGTACACTTAACATAAATGTAGATGTTAGAGTGTATTCACTGTTGCAGTCTTGCCCCCCCCCCCCTCCATCCCCCTTGTCTCTCTCTCTCTCCGGTACTCTCTCCTTACAGGGAATTTTTGGTATTTACTTTTTACTGGTGGTGGTCTTCCACCATAACGTAGCTCCCTGTTTGGGAGCTCCTGACAGTTTGTGCAAGAAAAACTGATTTAATGGTGTCTGCTGCCTGATTTTATACCACTGACAACCTGATGTCAGTCCTGGAGTGACAGCAACCGATGCAAAAATACTACGTTTCTGGTATTTGGGCCGACTGAGGGCTACCACTTGCAGGATAACCCAAGTGTGATGACTGCAACAGTGAATACACTCAATCTACATTTTTATAAGTGTACACAATTGTACTTTTCTTGCATCCTAGGACAGGTGGTCAGCTATTTCTTAGAGTTGGAAAGTCTCTTCACATTTGAAAATTCACATGTGATGTAGTAGTGATACCACAATGTAAATAACCTACGCCTCTAAAGAAATTTGCATTTGCAATGTAAGCTATTGGCCAGTACCTACCATGATGTCATATTGTGGGTGTAGTTATAGAAAAGGTGTTAACAGTGAAACTAAAATGTCACATCACACATTTATCTTCATTTATTTGCAAAATGATTTGCAGCTTTCTCATGAGAAGTATAATGGGAAATTGCAAAAAGATGCTTCACAACATGACCAGTACATGTTAAATGGTATTTATTTTCATATCCAAAGTGCAGAGATGATTACTGTGGTTCAGAATGGGGCCTTCCATTTCTATTCTACTTCCTTTCAGTTAGGCTTTCCACAATTCCCATTATCTTAAAAGTATGCTGAGCCCCAGTGGTGGCATTCATCTAAGTACAAAGGTCATTTATATGTACTAATACCTGGTTAACTGCCTACCCTGTGTTTTAAGAGGCACTACAGTGAAACATTCTTTTAATAGCCATCTACCTCCAGAACTAACAGTTCTTGCTATAAAGGCTCCCAGATCCAGACCCCCAATGCATTAGAGGTCTTCATGGAGGCCACCCGTGACACATGCTTAGCCTAGGGCGTTCCTGCTAACCCAGTATGACAAGTTAATTGGGGGACCACTTCCACCTGTAGTCCTAAAGGGCAAAATTGCAGGGACATTTGTCTGGGGTCTAGGATTTATGGCCTTCATTACTCTAATGGCTCCTCCTGGCAAGACTTAAATGAAAAATTTAGGCGGCCACTTCACCTGTGGGAGTAACATATACCCTAGAAAAGGAACAGCTTATTCTTCATGTATTTAATGAAAATTTATGTGATGGGCATCACAAGTCAAGACAAATGTGGGGATGCTTTTTCATACCCCAAGACAAAGCTTTGAGGGGTACACCCATGAACCCTTAAGATCTGATGTCAGTCTTCATTCATTCTTGACTGATGGGTTCGGTTCCGACCTCTCGGAACTGACTCAGCTGTTATAGATAGCTTGTGGCACCCAAAAACTCTCGAGTTAAGGCTCTACCCCCAATGCATCTCTTCCCATTACCTCAGATCTCTTTTGCCACGTTGAAAATTGGACGAGTCACCTGATGCTTTCAGCTATCTGCTTTAAGATTTACATTTTTCATTGGCATTTCTAAAAATATTTGGTTAAAACTCTTATTGGATAGTTTTGCAACTTTGTTTTTGAGTGAGTGATTTTCCGACTGTTTCTACCACCCCCCCCCCCCCACCTTACAGTAACTGTTGCCATCATTGGTAACAGGCTTATTCCCGTTTTTTATTACTGTTGGTAGTCTCACATATCATTGTTGGTATCCTCTTTTCCCTTTTCTCCCTTTACCCGTTTGGGTATTTTCTTTATACCATTGTTGGCATATCTGAAAAAAAAAATCTGTGCATATTTGACCCAACTATGTTTTTGGATATGGCAGAGAAACAAAAATGGACATTCGGATTCAAGCAGTGTCAGGACTGTGGCACAAAGATGCCCAGTTCTGATGGGCATCTTTCTTGTATGTACTGTTTTGAGTGCCCCTCACTTGGATGTAACTTGTATGATTTGTCAGGGCTTTAGCGCCCGTATTTTGTATTAGAGAGGCGCAGTAAACCTATCTTAAAAGGCTTGTTGAAATGTCCTTTGACTGAAGCCCTAAGGCAGAGACTTCAAAATCTCCTAAACCAGATGTGAAGAAAAGAAGCCACTCTGTGCCGAACTCCCCCTACGGCACATATAGCAAAGTCCCAAAAACTGCAGGTTCCGACTGTTTCTTATATGTTTATACTAGGCTAATGACCACCAGGTTTTCTTAAGCCTAACCGCACAGCTAACCCAGTTTTGTCCCGGAGTACCTTGGGTGCCTATATGTTGGAGTATGTTAGTAATGCAGGCAGCTATGTGTTGTCTGGGGATGGGAGGTTATGCTAGTTTGTGATCAGTTTACTTAGTTCTGACCTCTGTTCATCAGAGACACTGAAGTGAGACTGGGAGTGAATTTGTGATTTTCCATCCAATTATCAAGGGTTTGTTTGAATAGGGTCAGGGATGTAGTCTGCTTCTCATGGATGGGGAGCTTATATCATGGTGAGGGGATCCTTTGAGACACTTATATGTCTCTCCACCATGTTCTATGTAAGTCGGAGGCAATTTGATATTCTTGGATCTAGTGTTCCTGGTGCTTTCTGTTTTGTGGATATGCAAGAAATCCAGCAGACCTTGATATGAGGATGCCTTATATGCCAAGTGTAGATTATCTCTCAGTAACCTTTAATAAACTGAGTACAGTGATAGCCCCTTAAGGTGATCTGCGTAGGACAGGGTATTCATACTCTGGATTCTTAAAACAGAAAGCAGGAACAGGAAACCAGGGAAAACACTCCAAACACTCCAAGAAACAGCGCAATAAACCTTCCAACAACCGACCCCGTCCAGAGACTTCCTCAGATGATGGCAATATCACCTTCGGCAATGAAAGCTACTAATACACACTAGTGCTGTCAGTCATTGAAGTGACTCGGACTCCAACCTCTACGGCACCAACCATCTCTGTGACACTGGCAGTAGTTTCTGTTCAGCCACCAATGTCCTCTCATTCACTTCCATACAGCAGCCTCTGGTGCCAAAAGTCGATCTGACAATTATTCCCAGGACTTGGATGTTCCCCTTCATTAGACCCCTTTTTGGGTCAACAACCAAGCCCATTTCTCGATAGACCAGAGTCCCCTTTGGGAATGTCAATCCATTTCTCCAGGAGTCTCTCAGAATTGGATGTAGTCAGATTAGTGGATCAGCTTTTGGCAGCCAGATTCCCTGCACCATCACAAACCTCTCTCCCACCCATAGCCGAGGCTTATTCTCCAAGGACCCCAACAGTTTATCCTCCTTCAATCTCCTTTTGGGGCTTGGAGCCCCCCACTTCTCTGTCGGTGCCAGCTACCTCAATGCAAACAGTGGATGTCACCTCGGTGCTGGAGTCGAGACTGTGGTCTTTGGCTCCTTCAGATCCATCCCACACCCGGGATCAAGGTTTGGCTGTTTGTTCCGAGATCCTTGGACCGGTTCCTGTTGTTACTATGGTGTCATCTATGGCTCGTGGGGCCATGGCAGTTTCGAGCCCCCTCTCTGCTCCTGCTCTAGGTGGCAGCTCATCAGAGTAGGGTGCGAATGCGGTTCCGAGGTTGTCTTTCTTTGATGCTGTTCATGTTTCACTGTTGCAGTCATCACATTTTGGTTATCTGCCTGCAGGTAGCCCTCAGCCGGCCTGAATACCAGAGTCTTAAATTCCTGCGTCGGATGCTGTCTCTTCATGACGTCAGGTCGTCAGGGGTATAAAACATGCAGCCATAACATTGTTTTCTATTGTGGGGGCACCTGACATCTGGGACAAGAAAAACAGATGTAATGGCGTCTGCTGCATGTTTTAAACCCCTGATGACCTGACATCATGGAAGAGGAGACTGCATCCGACGCAGGAATCCAAGACACTGGTATTTAGGCTGGCTGAGGGCTAACTGCAGGCAGATAACCCAAATGTGATGACTGCAGCAGTGAATACACGAACATCTACATTTATGGTAAGTGTACACAACTGTACTTTCCTGGCTCCCATCCCTCTTCGGGCAGGCCTGCCTTCCAGATTATGAAAAAAGCGTTAGCCTCAGCAGGCTCCTAGCTGGTTCCATCCTTGCCAGAGTGACATATTTTTGTTTCCTCTGGTTCACAGCGGTCATTCCGCTAAGTCTTGTCAGTAGGCACAAGAGCTGCAAGACACCCTGGTTCAGGGTCCCCCCTCTTTGGACTCCTCCTCAGAACCTCCCCCTGAGGAGCCACTCCATATGAGGATGTGCAAGAGGAAGCACCTGGCTTCTCCAGAAGAATCTTTCACTGAAGACCCAGTTTACAATGAAGGGGAAGGGTCCCCAGAGTCACCCCCGGAAGATGTCTACTTTGGAGACATCCTGGAAATATTAAAACAGAGGGGTGATTGGAAGCCCTCAAGCCCTTCCTCCGAGGAATCTGTGTTCTTGCAAGCTTTTCGTGCCCACTGTTCTACTTCTTGACCCCGCCTGCTGATTACCTAGTTAAGTTGATAGCAAACGTGGAAGGCTCCTGACTCCATAGAGCTTATTCAGAAACAAAAACCAAGGTCTGAGTAAAAGTGTGACGAGTAAAATAAGTAAATGATGAATTTCAGGTAGTCATCCAATAGAGGCTGTCCAATTCAAAAATCCACAAGTCTCACCCGTTCACTTCAACAGTTTATTAAAAAACACAGCACAAAAGATATTGGATTAAGCGCTTTCATCTCTTATCCAGAGATTTCATCAGAATCAAATACCTACAAGGCAAGTTCATTTAAATCTATTGCACAAGCATCCACTTCATTGGTTAAGTATACAATTGATAAATTGTGCATTCACAATTAAAGTTCAAAAGCTCTGCTTGTAAAACAACATGTCACATCCTTTCTATGCATTGATGCCGTTACTTAAATGTACTTCCTCAAGCTAAAAACAAAAAACATATATTGCTCATTATTATTAATAGTACAAATGAATAAATAAATATATACTATTATGTTGTAAATATATATTAAAAATATGTATATAAATATACTGCTAATATATTATAAACTCAGAAAAAATAAGAAATATGTACAGTATGTATGTGTGCTGTCCTAAAATCATTAATTACATAAAATATATATAAAATACCTACTAGACCATAATATCTACATGAAATACATCTTATATTATTTTATTAAATATTAATGTATAGTTGTTATAATTTGGTACCCCCTATGTCAATTTAATGTCTTTTAGGGTCCAAAGCTCTCACTTTAAGAACTGGGGTGATGGATAGATGGTCATTGAGGCCAGGAAAATGTATAGCATCTAGCAACTATACATTAATATTTAATAAAATAATATAAGATGTATTTCATGTAGATGATATTATGGTCTAGTAGGTATTTTATATATATTTTATGTAATTAATGATTTTAGGACAGCACATACATATTGTGCATATTTCTTATTTTTTCTGAGTTTATAATATATTAGCAGTATATTTATATACATATTTTTAATATATATTTACAACATAATAGTATATATTTATTCATTTGTACTATTAATAATAATGAGCAATATATGTTTTTTGTTTTTAGCTTGAGGAAGTACATTTAAGTAATGGCATCAATGCATAGAAAGGATGTGACATGTTGTTTTACAAGCAGAGCTTTTGCACTTGAATTGTGAATGCACAATTTATCAATTGTATACTTAACCAATGAAGTGGATGCTTGTGCAATAGATTATTTAAATGAACTTGCCTTGTAGGTATTTGATTCTGATGAAGTCTCTGGATAAGAGATGAACGCGCTTAATCCGATATCTTTTGTGCTGTGTGTTTTTTAATAAACTGTTGAAGTGAACGGTTGAGACTTGTGGATTTTTGAATTGGACAAGCCTCTATTGGATGACTACCTGAAATTCATCATTTGGTGCAGTGTGTGTTTTTTGTGGAGTAAAATAAGTAAACCAAAGCTTTCAGGTAACTGCTGCCATTCCTCAGTGCTAACAAAAGTTATAAACACAGTTTAACAATTATCTAATACACACAGCCATTTAAAATAAATCGAACATTAACATTTAAAGAAACAGACATCTCAAAACAGCATGCTTCATCCTAAGTACAGGTTTAATTGATACCATTTGGTTCAAACCAGGTGGACAGTCAGCCTATAGCTGTAAAATCCACCTGTACTCATTTTCCAGTTTTATTCATGTCACCCCTTCTAATAGATCTGTTAGTAATATCTATCACTCTAAACTTGTTGATGTGAAGTCAGTCTCAGAAACATGCTTAGCTAGGAAATTATTTATTATACCCTTCCTAATATCAGAATTATGTTCAATAATTTTCTCTTAGATGTCTTACTGATTTCCTAACATAAAAACTTTGACATTTACTACAAGTATCACGATACACAACGTGACTGGTGTTACAAGTAGCATAACATTTAAAAGAATAAACAATATTAGTCAAAGGATGTGTAAAATCCGTGCCCCTTTCAATAAAATTACAGCAGCAAAAGTTACATCCAGGATAGGTGCCATAGTTCATAAATTTACTACATCTTATGTTATTACGTGTATCTTTATAACACAGCAGCTGTTTAAGATTGGAACAATTGCGGTCGGTAAACATAGGTTTATCACCAATAAATTGGTGTAATTCTGGCATAGCTCTTAATCCCCAATTCTTTATAATTATTGTCCTAATCCCATCACTGTAACTGCTAAAAGTAGTTGGTACTTGTGTATTATCGCAAGCAGAAATTCCCACCCTTGAATCAAAACAAGTGCAGGAAACACTGTAAGGTGGTGATGTAAGTCATTACTGCCGAAGAATAGGTCTGGATTACCATCAGGAAGAAAAATAATTGCCAAATTCATCTTCCTGGTTTGCGTGCATTACACACGCATGCAATGGCAATGCTCTCAAAGCCTTTCACTGCACTCTAATATGTGTAGAATTCCAAGGCATGTGTTGTAAAAACTGTTGGTTTGCCGACTTTAAGATAGGAGTAGAGATGCCTATATCTGACTTTTCTCCTCCTACTTGCAGTCACTGAATGTGGTATACATTGCGTACAGTTTTATTTTAGTACATAGCAGTTCTGACATGTAATTTTACTTTTCTTCACTTTTCTTCCTTTGTCTGTAAAAAGGCTACGTTACAAGGTGTGTAGTCCAGAAGTAGAAATATGCCAGAAGTAAACAAGACCTTATAGTGTACTCTTTTTTTACAGCAATTGTACAGTGTGACTATTGCTTTGATCATGGGTTTTAGACGTACTCTGTCACAACTGGATTGTGCATGTAAGACTTGAAAGTGCTGTTCAAACTCCTTCAAGTCTTTCATGCACTCATTTCACATTGAACTATGCGATTTCCGCAACCGCGGAAATTTGGTTGCGATAATACACAAGTACCAAGTAGTTATATACCATATAACATTTTGTTTTTCAATAGTGTGAGCGGATACCATTTCTCCCAAAGTATCACCAAAGTACGGTTTAGCTGCGGAATTCCTCAATGCTAAAACATCCTGTTTAACATTACTTTACATTCCTGACTCAGCCTCTCTCAACAAATGCATCTGCTTTTTCATCAGTTTGTCGTAGAAATTCATTACTTTTGAGTATTAAGCCTACTAACGTGTCATTTGTGCTGTGGCAATACCTTTAAATGCATGTGAAGAGTGCGTACTTCTATGTAAATTAGGTACGAAAATCAAACCACAACCACTAGTGAACCAGAAAGGCTAGGAGGGTGAGTGTGGGATGAACGCAGCTCGTCCGGAGAAATTCCAAAATTCACTAATCCACTGAGACCAAGACTTCTCATTGAAGCATCGACAATTTATTGAGCAATATCCACACTAGACAACATAAAGGTTAAGCGCTTTCAACTGGAACACACATGCCAGTCTTCTTCAGAACGAAGAAACAGTATTAGATGTGGAACATATATACTTGTAAAACCTGCGGTTTTACACACCCATTAGGATATATTATTGTTTTTTATTGTTTTTTATATATATTTTTTGATTATGTTAGTGATTTTTAATGGGTTAGATTCTGTATACATTGAGTATACTTAGAGTATCCTATTATTATTAGCTAGTTTATTACCCAATGAGTGATATGACTGTATATATTGTTAGGAATATTAATGAAGCAAATACAGCATTATTTATGAAGAATTTTTATTGCATTTCAAAAAGTTAGTGTTTCTTATGTGTTTTAAGTATAAGATGTTGGTTGATGCTAAAAGCTGTTTCATTTGCTATGTGGAAATGGTGCTGTCACTTTAAATATTTCAAAAGTTTTTGGCGCGGTTTTTTAAACCGTAGGTTTTACAAGTATATATGTTCCACATCTAATACTGTTTCTTCGTTCTGAAGAAGACTGGCATGTGTTCCAGTTGAAAGCGCTTAACCTTTATGTTGTCTAGTGTGGATATTGCTCAATAAATTGTCGATGCTTCAATGAGAAGTCTTGGTCTCAGTGCATTAGTGAATTTTGGAACTTCTCCGGACGAGCTGCGTTCATCCCACACTTACCCTCCTAGCCTTTCTGGTTCACTAGTGGTTGTGGTTTGATTTTTGTACCTGGTTCTTTGTGGCGCCATGGCAGGCAGTGCGGGAGAAACGCCAGCTTCATTGTCGGACAAGGAGAACGGAGCTTTACTGTCGGGTAAAGTTATTGGAAACCTTAGAGCCGATGTTTCGGCTTTACAAAAGGACATCACCAAACTGACCTCATTGGTCATGGAATTACTTTCCGAAAGTAAGAAGGTTTCTATACAGGGTGAGAACATTTCTGTTACAGCCGCCAACCCACCAGCGGCTATTCGTAAAGCCGGCAAGAGGCATACTGTATTTGCTAAACTAAATGACGTGCAGTGTTCTGAATTTATTCAACAACAAGACTGCATACTTGTACAAGAGATAGCAACTGATTTATCATTTAATGACACACCGGAGAGCGTTTTTCCTGCTATTTTGCAGGAAACTGATGTAAACAACCCTGGTGTGTGTATAGAATTACCTAGCATTCAATGTGAACTTGCACAGGATATAATACGCTCTCCACTGAGTCATGAAGGGCAGTCAAGTAGAAATGGACAATTTTGTTATTCCCCTGGGAATGACCATACATTTGATTCCAGCTTTCGCAAAAATCCAACGGAGAAGCTGGGAGCTAGACCTAAGGACAAACAATTCACTAAACCACATGGTAATGTCAAACGACGAAATATCTATGGACAAAAAGGTACTGTTACACAATTTCCTCAAATGTCAAGTCCTCATTTAAGAACAGAGACTCACAATGTCTATAGAAATAATAAACATGGACAAAAACATACTTTATGCAATAATAGTATTAATGATGATGCTTCAGATTGTTTGATGGACAAATTTTTATGTGATGAGTATGAATTTATACATAATGTGAATGGTGAAACAAATGTTAATTTTAATGTACATAATTTTAAACAGAGTACGGTGAGAGATATGATATACAATTTTGGCAAGAAGCTTTTGTCATATAAAAACACCAAATTGGATATTGCTTATTTGTCTCGATGTCTTAGCATGAAGTTGGTACCCAAGGGTATTAGATTTTTTAAACTTCCTTTAGGCATTATTATAGTAAGGAAATGAAAAGTGAGTTTAATGAACTATTTGACAATTTTGGATTCACATATATAAAAACTTTAATTAAATATAATGATGAAAAAATGAGTTAATTGGCAAATGAATTAGAGAGTATGAATAATGCAATTACCCAGCATTCTGATTTTAATAAGTGGAAAGATTTATACAATAAACAATTTAGTGATGCACATGAGAAAGCAAAGGGCATTTTTGAGAGAAAAAACAGGAAATTATTGAGAGATATGGAAGTTTATGAGAATGATTGAGCCTATATATGGCCTACTGATAGGAAGTTGGATATTAGAGATCGAATTACGAGTTATAGTGAGAGACCAAGGAGTGCTAGATTTGAAGAAAATTTTCGGGGGGGGCAGATTTTTTCCAGCTCCGAAACAAAGAAATCAATTCAACAGGTGGAATTAAATGAGACAGTAATTACTAAAGCACCACCATTAAGAGCTCCGCAGTATAGTAGACCTGAAGTAAGAAGTGAGAAAACCCTTAGCAGCAATATTGTTACATTAGACAACAAAAGTTTAAATGACAACAAGTTACAAGTAAGAATTTCTGATAGTGTTGATATGGATGAAGTAAGACATCAGATTATGACAGTACACAATGGTTTCAAGGTGTATAACTATACTGACGTTCCTATAGAGAACAAGTTCATTAGTTTAATGAGCAAAGGAATTAAATTTGTTCCAACTATAGGTTTGAATATAGTTGACACCATAAAAGAAATTAAACTGTATTGCAGGAGGCTCAACCTGGCGATGCATTTTGATGATAAATTACCAGATACTCTTGCATATGAATATAATAAATTAAAAAAGAAAAGTACATTTGTACCGCCTAACCATCCCCATATACATTGTTATGAACAGATGGTTAGCAAAGATGTTTACTGGTTAAAGCATGACATTTCTAAAGATAATCAAAAAGAATGCAACAGGCAGGATAATCTCACTGAAAAAGAAAGGAGCTGTCTAAATCACATAATACGTAATAAAGATATTCGTATTATGAAGCCTGATAAAGGTGGAGGCATTGTTGTTAGTTATACCACATATTACAATTCGAAAATGCACAATTGGTTATATGAATCTGGCAATTATGAGGTAATTTCCCTAAATGAAGTTAACATTGGTCATAGAAGAATAGATCTTATAATAGAAGAATATATGATTGATAATAGGATAAGCAATGATATATATACGTTTATTAGAATAGATTATCCGGTACTTGCCAAGATCATTGGGATACCTAAAATTCACAAATCAGTGGAAGACCCACCATATAGACCTATAGTGTCAGGCTCGAGATCAAAAACATTCAACATAGGTGTTCTGATCGACACTTGGACTAAACATATATACAATGCCGTACCACACATTGTGAAGGACTCATGGAGTTTCCTAAGCCAACTTACTGGAGACAAATGGAATAAGGATTACATTTTCATCACTATCGATGTGGTTGATTTGTTTACTTGTATACCGAAAAATATAGGGCTAGAATTTTTCACCAACAGCCTTAGAAGGTTTTCAGGATTTAGTTGGGATAAAATCTGTGTAGTTACCGAACTTATGTCTTTAGTCCTGGACCACAATTACATTACATTTCAGGGCGAATATTTTAGACAGCAAACTGGTGTGGCCATGGGAGCCTCCTGTGCCCCTATATTTGCCAACATGGTCATGCTGGAATGGGAAACAGAACACCTATTTAAAAGTAGATTTTATGATAAAATTGAATTTTATGCAAGATTTTTGGACGATTTATTCGTGCTATGGAAGGGTTCAGAAACTGAGATATGTGAGTTTATTGATTTCCTTAATAATACTACTGAATTTTTGAAATTTACTTTTAATTACAGTAGCAAAGGAATAGCGTATTTGGATACATTTGTCTGGCATACGGATACGGGCTTTGCCTCAAGAATATATAGGAAACCCACATATTCGAATGATTACATTGCATACAGTAGCAATCATCCTCCCTATACATTTAAAAACATTGTCAAAGGACAATGTATTAGAATAGCAAGAATGTCTTCTAGCTTGGATGTTATGAAGGAAGATATTAAAATGTTATGCAATATGTTTGGAGAGAGGGATTACCCAGTTCGAATGGTTAAACGAACCTCACAGTATGTCATATCCCAGTGGGACAAAAAATACAAACCATTATTAGGTACTAAGAATATAGATAGTACTAGTAAGGTAAAGGAATTACAACACAATTTTAATAGAGTTTGTGTCCTTACATATTCTCCATATGTGCATTATATTAAAGCAATTTTAAATAGACATTGGGATGTTATTATCTCCAATAATTTGAATGTTAAGGTAGGAAATGCACCTAGAATTGTATATAAGGTGGCACCCAACATTAAGAGAATGTTGGAATACACAGAAATAAAGAATTGTTCAGTGGTGAAACAAGAGTGGAAGCACAATGTGGAACATGCCGACAATGCTGTTATATTAATGAAGCAGAGAAAATAATATTGGAAGATATAAACCACACAGTGATTAGATGTTTGAGAGGTAACTGCAATAGTAAACAAGTGGTTTATATCGCCAGTTGCAAAGCATGTAAGGCATACTATATAGGAAAAACGGAAAGGGTCATTAAAAAGCGTATTTACGAACATTATTACAAAATACGCAAAATGGACACTAAAAATGCCCTCTACAGACATATTATAGACAAAGGCGAGGGACACAGTTTTGTATTTGCGATCATTGATCAAATAGATATGCAAGAAGGTAACTGGAAGAATAATTTAGCATTGAAAGAAAGCGTATGGCAAATCAAAACTGACGCAACAAGATTTCCAGGCCTTAACGATTCCATCAGTATTAAGCCATTTCTCATAAATGATTAAATACTATCTTACTGAATTACAGTTTAAACTATAGTATTTTTTTATTATTAATTGTTTTTTATGATAGTTTAGAATACAATTGTTGAATAGGTAAGGCATCATATATATTTGGCCTAATTACTAATTGAAATAAAAAAATTTTCCTCAACAAATATATGAAACATACTAGTATAACAAGTTTTTAATCATTATTTATAAATTATTTATATATTTATATACATATATAGTTATTATATTCATACTCAAAATTTATTTTTTATACGCATATGAAGGTTAATTTATATCTATTTTATCACAGTCCACATCATATTTTAGGTTCAACAATATATTTACACACCCATTAGGATATTTTATTATTTTTTGATTATGTTAGTGATTTATAATGGGTTAGATTCTGTATACATTGAGTATACTTAGAGTACCATATTATTATTAGTTAGTTTATAACCCAATGAGTGATATGAGTGTATATATTGTTAGGAATATTAATGAAGCAAATGAAGAATTTTTATTGCATTTCAAAAAGTTAGTGTTTCTTATGTGTTTTAAGTATAAGATGTTGGTTGACGCTAAAAGCTGTTTCATTTGCTATGTGGAAATGGTGCTGTTACTTTAAATATTTCAAAAGTTTTTGGCGCGGTTTTTTAAACCGCAGGTTTTACAAGTATATATGTTCCACATCTAATACTGTTTCTTCGTTCTGAAGAAGACTGGCATGTGTTCCAGTTGAAAGCGCTTAACCTTTATGTTGTCTAGTGTGGATATTGCTCAATAAATTGTCGATGCTTCAATGAGAAGTCTTGGTCTCAGTGGATTAGTGAATTTTGGAATTTCTCCGGACGAGCTGCGTTCATCCCACACTCACCCTCCTAGCCTTTCTGGTTTACTTCTATGTAAATATTTATTCCTGTGCACATCCTCCTTAAAAACTGAAGTTTGTATATCAGACCCATCATAGCTAATATGTCCTCTAGTGAAAGGGAATCCTTTGGCTCTGTGGTGCTCAGGAATATCCTTCCTTGGGTACGCCCAGGATTTAAAGTAGCTAGGGACTCTGTCCCATCAGTCAAGAATGAATGAAGACTGACAACATCAGATAAAGAAGTTATGTTCTTACCATAATGCTCTATGTTGTCTTATCTTCATTTATTCTTGACAGCCTACCCTCCTACCCCTGCCAAAAGACTCCTGTCGGTTCGGACTTAGTCCTGGGATATTATAGAGTTGCACCTTAGACAGGGCTTCTGTATTTTTAACTACTAGGCAAACTCCATCTGAGGTAATGGGAAGAGAGGCATTGTGTGGGTAGAGCCTTAGCTCAAGAGTTTTTGGCTGGCGTGAGCCATCTGTAACAGAGTCAGTTTGAGAGGTAGGAGCCAAACCCATCAGTCAAGAATGAATGAAGATCAACAACACAGATGGAATGTTATGGTAAGAACATAACTTCTTTATATAGTCTGTGAAGCACCAAACAGAGGAAATAGACAGTTATCAAAGAAATGTTGCATTTTGAGCCCTAAAAGCCTTCAGGATACTCTGGAAACCTGGAATCTTGGGTATAGCCCAATCATGTGATGCATAAACAAGTATTATGGAGGCTAGCCATGCAGACCTGTGACTTAGCAGTCTCAGGTGGTTCTTGGGACATAAATATATATATATATATATATATATATATCTACATCTATATACACACACGCACACACACATATATATATATAAAATACACACCCTCAGACCTCAACAAAGTGGCATATGGAGCTTGAGAAAGTAAGGGATCATCCATGTTAGCAATATGTTGCAGGCCTGATTTGTGGGATGTCTTATGTGCAGATATCCCACAGGTTGGCCAACATCCAGAGCTCTACCTTACCCAGTGGTTTCAGCAGTCTCCTTCCACTGTAGCACTTGTGTGTCATTGGTATGAGAGACATTACCCAACACAGTCTTCAGATCCTTCTTATGTAGTTCATTTTGGCTGCATAACTTTGATTAGTCAATCTTTTGGCTTGCTTCTAAAGTTCAGAGGTATCCTACAGATGAGTATTCATCTCATAGTTGCTGTTGTACTTTTTTCTGATGTCTGATAAAGATTTGAGTTCAGAAACGTTTGTTAAAGATAAAATTGTTTTTGACTAGGAAGCAAATTTACTGTAAAGAATTCCACTCCCACTGTCTTTTTTTGCCTCAGCCAGGAGCACAGTGTTGAATGCTGCCTGCATCCTGCAGTTTTCACACTGAGGGCAATGAGGAGTTAGTTAAATCTTGGAGTTTGAATCAAAAGAGGGCTCATGTATAGTTCCACACCTCTGCTATGAATGAGCCCAGGCTCCTGGAGAAACTTTGGGATACAGGGACAAGTCCATCTGCTGTTAACTTCACAATATTCAGTGACACTGAACACCTGTGTAGTGCTTTCACGACCACTACCTTTGGTGTCTGCTTTTTCTGAAGCCTCTGGTGTGAACCCTCTGCAGGTCACCATCTCTTCTGTCGAGCTCATCTGCTGCCAGACTGAAGGCACTGATACATTAGCAACCATTGTGATTGCTTCAAAATCCTCAGTGCCTGACAACTGACAGTGTGATTACTGAGGAGCGAGGGCGCAGTCCCAGAGAGCTTTGTGAGAAGGTTCCCATAGACCAAGTTAAGGTCTTGGTGAGCAGAGGCTTCCCAAGGCAGTGTCTTCTGAACTACGGAATCCCAAAGCATCACGGACTAAACTGGTGCTCACCAGTTTAAATTCGCCTAAGTTGAGTAGAGTCTTAGCCGTACCCACACTCCCTGGCTTCATTCCAGCAAACATTTCCAGCTTGATCAATACTTCATGAACTTCTAATCCAGTCAGCTTTGGAAATCCCTGATGAGTCCCTTTCAAGAAAAGGATTCAGATATGCCAGATGAACTGGCCTTTTGTGAGCCAGTTCCCTTTTGTTCCTTTTTAGGAATGTGACACTGAGGGTACATTATCCTTTGTTAGATCTCCAGAGAATTTCAGTGGGAGTGAGAGTATTCGTATGCCCAGCGTAGATGAGAGATTTCAGGTGACTGCTTAAGCCCAGGGCATTTCCTATTCTTCCAGTCATGGTATGGTCTTGGAAGCTGTATTTCTTTATGCATTTTTGAAGCCACTCTGTTCACAGCTTTGCAGTGCACTCTTAGATAAGGACCACCTCTTTGGACACTCTGCTGAAGGTGTTGTCAAAAGACTGGAGAAAAAAGCCAACACTTTGCACATTGTCAAACAGCTTTTTCAATCCTGGGCACCAAAATTCATCAGAAATGACCCCTACCATGGTGTGGCTGTTTTACTCCCAACAAAACTGAGATGAGCCTGGTGAGGGAAAGACGAGCCAGATTTAGAAAAGAAAGGCATGCTAAATCAAAAGAGAAGGTGGGGAGGGGGATTTGAGAGAGAGACCAATGGGACTCCCAGAAGAAATGGCCATAACCCCTGCCTTCCCTCGACACCCTTTCCAAAAAAAGACCGTTATGGCCCCTTGCCTCTTCTCCTACCCCTAGGGGATAGGATGTCTAGCATTGCTTGTATAAAAGTGGAAAATTATAACCTAGGATTAGTGGCTCCTAAAATTCTACAGCAAGACTATGGATCGCAGTTTCTAGGCAAACTTAAATGGGGGCATCCCATTATTGTCAGGGAACTAAGTCACCTCGGTGCCCCTCTAGTAAAAGAATTGTGGGCATCTTAAACAGAAAAATCTTGGTTGCGCTCAAGGCTGTTTCTATTTAATTCATTTATTTTAAAAATGGTGTTCCATTTATCTGGAAAGTAAGAGACATGGAGACCTAGCTTGCATCTCTCAAAACTGAAGAAATTCTTAATCCTACTGGAATTCAAGATGATTACTTTACTAGGTCCTTTCTGTCCCCACAAACCTTTCTGGTCACTGTAGAACAGAAGGATGGCATACATGTATCTTACCATTGCCAGGAACCACAAGAAATTTCCTAAGGATGGTCATTATATTGGTCAGGGCTGCAGTAGCCTTAGCTATATGGGTTATATCTTGCCAAGGATATAACAACTGAACAGCTTCCAATGCTTCAAGGTAACTTCCATGCATCTAAACTGTCAGGCAGCTCGAGCTGAACTAACAAATATGGCTGACAAGCCCTTCAGAACTTTACTGCCATCAGAGTATGCTCTTCTAAGCTTCTGAGAATTGAGTCAGCTTGGTTGTGTTCCTTTGCTGAGCAGATAAGTTCCCTTTTTCCATTTTCTAAATGCTGTGCTTTATTTTCCTCTTGAACAACGGTATTGTAATTTGAGGCTTGTGTTTTAAAGCACTGTCGTAAGACTGTATTTTACTTTTAAACAAGCACTCACGTTTTTCCTATAAATTATGTAAAACTGAAAAACATTTTTTCTGTGGAGAAATTTTTTATTTTTGGGGGGGATTGCAAAGTGTGTTTTAAAGTGCTTTGTATTGTTTTTCTGTATAAAAAAAAAAAGGTGACTTTTAAAGACTTAGTTTTTAATGGGCATTTGCTGCTTGTCTCCCCTGGGAAAGTGGTACCATTTTTGGTTTGATCATGGAACAAACTAATGGTCCCGTAGTCTATCTGCCTACCAGCCACAAAAAAGAAAGTTAAGTGAACAGCCTTTGCCACTACTGCAGGCTAGCAGTTTGCCTCGCCTGCAGGTGAGTAATTCTGCTGTGGCTATTTCAGGTGAGTAATTCTGCTGTGGCTATTTCTTGTTCATCAGACCACTCATCTTTTTACCCTGGATCCCTCTGGTGTAACACCTACAGCCTCCATAGATCATTAGTTAGCCATATCTCAGTTGTTGGGAACGCCTCAATTGTAAGAGAGGGAACAAGGACTGGCCCAGTCGGACATCCCCAGTAAACAAATGTAAAATAAACTCAGAATGCCTCTCTCCTCAAGTGAGATGCTCCTATTCCATAATATGAAACTAGTTTCTGTTTGTATAAAAAAAAAATTCATCTTGACTATATGCTACTGCTTTGTGTACTTGTATGCCTAATGCAAAATGTTTTTTATAAATCTTTTATAAAATTTCTCATATCTATATTTTACTTATACTGTTGAATATACTACTTTGTGTACTTGTATGCTTAATTTACAGTGTCCTTTGTCTATATGTACCATGCTGTATTCTTGTTCCCAGATGTCTATACTTCATGTATGTCTGTATTGTGTTTTGGAGTTTTTCTCACCGGGCCTCCACTGGAAATGGGCTGTTCTCGACCCAGTGGACTTCCCTGGTCATCAAACTGAAATGAATTGGAATTCCGTGATAGAAGGGATAGTCTGGATGTTCGAGTTTAGAAAGGGAAGAGATATTTTGGTTGTAAGAACAAGGAAGGACAATGATTAGCCCAGATTAGTGCAGGAGCAAAGCTAGATTTTTGGTTAGTTGTTTCTTAAGCAGTAGTTCAAATTTGGATGTGTTAATAGAATTTAGTATTGTTTGAGGCATGGAATTCCTGGACTTGGATATTTGGTGGTAGAAGTGTGTGTTACCTTAATTAGATTTATTTATTTTGAGTAGTAGTTTGTTGGAGGATCTTAATGGCCTGCCATTTGAGTAGGACTGCACTAAGCTTTTGAGTGCTGGACAGTTGTCTGGATGATGATAGATAGAATGAAAGTTAGTTGGTTAAGGGATAGGAGATTTGGTAATCCAAACCAATTTAGTTTATGAAGTGCTATGCAGTGATGTGGTCTGTAAGGGAGGTTAGTAGCGAATCTTGTGATTTTGTTATAGCAGGACTCTAGTTTATTTAAATTTGATTATCTGAGATGAGTGAATATTGGGGAGGCATACAGAAGGGTGGAGAGTAGAAGAGTCCTAGATATGAAATGTCTAGTGGCCTCAGGTATGGCTTGACTCTGTATAGTGAGCCTATCTTAATGTGGAACCTTTTGATAGTAAACGCGAGGTGTTTGTCAAATTTTAGGTCGTCAGTTGTAACTTCAAGGGGTTTGGTGTGCTGAGTAGATGAAGGGGACAGAGTTATCAGGAACATTGCTGTTAGAGTATAACCTTTATTTTATTTGGATTGAGTATGAATGAGTTGAGGGTCTGAGAGGTATTCAGTATTGGAAAGATTGTTGGATTGTAGGAGTTCTGGTAGGAAGGGAGCCTAACAATATGAGGGAGGAGTCATCTGTGTATTGAAACATGGTTGCATGCTTGGTGGCTGTGCTGAGCTTGTTGAATATGGTGAAGAGCAATGGACTGAGAGTCTCCTACTGAGACCGGTAATAGGCTGGAGGGTTTATTTTGCTACTTAACTGCCTGTTGGCCATCAGTTAAGTAGCTGAGAAACCAGAAGAGGGCCAGCTGGGTTAGGTTTAAGAAAGCCAGCTTATTTAGTAGCTTTTAGTGGGATACTGTATCAAAGGCCTTAGATCAAGAAAGATAGACAAGGAAAACTGGTTGTCATTTCTAAGATGGGTGAGTCTGTAAAACTAACAAGGACAGTGGTTGTACTGTGTTTAGGTCTGAAGCCATCTTGAGATACAGATAGGAGATTATTGCTTAGTAGATAGTCGAGGAGTTTTCTGTGTGTGCATTTTTCAAGAATCTTGGCTGTGGGAGGGAGGAGGGTGATTCTTGAGTTCTCAAACTACAAGCCAGAGGAGCCACCTTTGTGAAGTGGGATGATATGAGATTTTCCAGAGTTTGGGGATCTACTGCTCAGCAATGGAATGGTTTATTAGGAGAGAGAGGGTAGTTGGCATCTGCTGCTAGCTTCAGAAATTCATTGAATAGTTGGTCAGCTGTGAGGTAGGAGGGCTCAAGTTTGGAAAGATGTTTTTTTAATGGTATTTGTTTGAATTGATTTGACTGAAAAGAAATTTGAGAGGTCTATCTAATTCATTAGGAATAGATGTGGTGTGTGTGGGGGGGGTGTTTGCTGTTGTCTTCTACTAGGGAGGGTATAGAGCTGATAGCATTGTTTCACAAGTTAATTCACACTATCTGTGGAATTTGTTGCCGTTGGTGCTAGGGTTGTGATCTGTCCAGGCTTTAGTAGTCTGATGGCTCCCCAAAGTTTCTGGTGATTGTTTTGGGGTGTTAGCTGCATTGTATAGCTTTTTGTTGTGCCTAATTTGTTTTTTGGCAAGGTTGTGTAATTGATGGTAGTTGAGAAGGTAGTCTTGATTTTTTGGTCTTGTGGTATAGTGACCAGGATCTGTCTTTGAAGAGCTGCTTGGTGTCATTGTTAAGCCATGGTGTGTGCTTGGAGTTGGAACGGGCCTTTCTAGGTTGTTTAGGATATTGAGGAATTTGTCATTGAAATATTGAACAGCCGAGTGAAGGTGCAAGTATTTTGAAGTGGTCAAGTCACATTATTGCAGGAGGGATTTGAAAACTTCAGTTTAGAAATGTCTTTTGTTGCGGACAAGTTTGTAAATGATATTTTTAGTAGGGCAAATGTGGTGCCTAAGAAGGTAAGTGGATAGGTGATCACTTAGACTGTCCGGGAGACAGCCAGATTGGTAACAGAGAAGGTTTTCTTGTAAGTGTCCAGTGCATGATTGATTCTTTTTGATGCGTGTCAAATCTGGTTGGGGATTGTATAATTTGACAGCATGAAGGTTAATAAAATAGGAGGGATTTTCCTAGGAGCAAGTATACCAGTTCATGTTGAAATTCCCCATTGTTGACTTGTATGGGGTTGGTTTGAATCCAGTGAAGAGAGGAGTTTTGTACATGAAGGAAGATGGAGGTTTAGTATTAATAAACCAAATTGTTTATGTTGCTGCTTTGAATTTGTGTAAAGTTTTAATTTGGATAAATGATAAAAAAAATAAATAGTAAATTTACTTGAGTACAAATGTAAGCAACACTGGGATATGTTAGAGGAAAACCATGTTTAAATGAAGTAATGAGATGTTGCAAAGAAAAAAATTATTTTATGGAAAATAAATGTTGATGAAATTGTTTTATATCACACTTCTGCTGTCATGGTACAATATTATATTAGTCCTTGGAATGAGCTAGGAAATGAAAAAGTTAAAGCTATAGCAGTACAAAAAGCATGGTGTAGTAAGCAAGTAGAATGTGACTTTTTATGAAGATAAGTGATAAAAGTACCAGTAAAGGGAAATGTGCCATAAAAACAGTGCAAGAGTTTCTATATATTGTGATAAAGAAACAACTACATGTTTCCTTGTATAAGGGTTGCAAAATTGTGTGAAGAAAATTTCTTTGAAAATAAAGTAAATGAAATAAATATGGATATGATTGTATATGGATATTATAGCCTTAAAAATAAGGAATATATTAGTAAAATAAGATTTCATGAGTGGGCCATTTGGAATGAAAGGCTAAATGAAATCGTGTTTAATGGTAAACGGAGACTAGCAGTAATTTTAAGAAGAATTAGATGGGGCTGTGGAAAAAGGAGTGGGGGTTAAATAAGATAAAGGTTTAACATAATGAAAAGCAAGATATCTGTGACACGACAGTGGAAAGTCATGGAAATTTGTACACTGTATGAATTTGTAAATATGTTAAGTCTGTAAATAGTATTGTACATAATGTTTTTTTAAATCACCTCTTCTGTTTTGATAGGCTCCACCTGAGCTACCACCAGCTCAAGCAAATAGGGCCTCTGTTTAACGCCTCATCAAAGGATGACTCGCTCTGGAATGCAGCACTTCCGCACCAGAGGCAAGTGTGCTACCCATTGCTGCACTGACATTGTAAACAAAAACATATGCACTCCATAGAATAGCACTGAAACTTCATAACTCACCATGTGAAGTTGTTCAGTCCGCCGTTCTTTCTTCACTGATGGGTTCGGAGCCAATCCTCGACTCCAACATGGCCGACTAGCAAGCTCAAAGTTTTCCAGTAGCTCGAGACCCAACCCATTTTTCCACAATGCACTGCTGGAATTACCCCAGATCTAGTTTGCCGCGGCATGGATCTCTTGGTTTCCAGCGTTGCTTGAGACTATTGTGGGAATTTTCAACTTTCAGCAAGTTTTTCTATTGAATTTTTATATCTTTCTGCTATTATAATTATATAGTATTACGTAGTTAAGCAGATTTTTTTTCTGTTTTTCCCCCTTTTCCCAGTAAATCTCTACTGATTGCCTTTGGCCTGTTGGCCTTGGGCTTTTTTTTTTTTTTTTACAGCTTGTTAGATTAGAGTTGCCCTTTTGGGCTTGTTGATATTGGATTACTCTTGTTACTAGCTGCCTTTTTGGGCTGTTTGTGCTGTATTTTTGCATTGCTGTTTGTAGTTAGATTGCTCTGAGCTTTAAACCATCTTATATAGTTAAATAGTGTTTTTTTGATCTTGTGAATTGATTTTCATGTAGGTAGTTACTATGTCTGAAGAAAAGGAAAAGCATCCTAAGGGTTCAAAAAGTGCCCAGACTGCAGACAAAAGATGTCTGTTACGGATGCCCATGTGCAGTATGTGTACTGTTTGGGTGAGGTGCACCTGCAGGAGTCATGTAGTATCTGCCACTCCTTTTTTGCTAGAGTGCTTGCAGAAAGGAAGAGGAAGTTAATTGACAGGGGTATTATCAAACACCCTTTGTCAGAGGCATTGTCTGACCAGGATGGGGCCAGCAAATCGTCCAAATCTTCCTCAGAGTCCAGGACAAAGAAAGGGAAAAAG
The DNA here is from genome assembly GCF_019279795.1 of Protopterus annectens. NCBI lineage: Eukaryota > Metazoa > Chordata > Ceratodontiformes > Protopteridae > Protopterus > Protopterus annectens. The sequence continues at coordinate 378,363,899 of NC_056736.1, forward strand.
TTGGAAAGTGTTGTGACTTCGGCTCCACTGACTTCGGAGCCGACAGTCTGTTCTTTTCAGACCCGGGACACTGCTCTGGAACCGGTTGCCGAAAAACCTCCCCCTCTACTGCTCCAATTGACTCCATCTATTCACTCCTCCAGGTCTTCGGTCAGCCTGTCCGATCTGGATATGGACCGACTGGTTCAGAAACCCTTAAAGGCACCAGGCCTAGCTAAATTGCTGTCGGCTCAGACCCAACAGTCAGAGCCGAAGACCATTACTCCTGAATTGTCTGCTCCTCCGAGCCATACCAGACCTTCGGAGCCGGAGGAGGCCGACCTGATGATTGTGGATCCCTTGGAGCTGACACTTGCTCCAGTGTCTGCTCCGTCTGCTTGGACATCCTCGGCGCCGACCGGGGAGGATAGTCGCACTGACTTGTCTTTGCCGACTCTTCCTGTCGGGGCTTTGGCTCCTGATCCATTAACTTTCTCATCGGAACCGTGGTGCATTCAAAGCCATGAGGTGAGTGTTGTCTCCTAAGGCTTCCTCATCTCAAGGTCTGGCCTCTTCCTCCCCTGAAGTGCCTGTCAGTTTCTGTTTCCTCCCGTCATCTCAAGCGTAGAGACCCAGAGCTCAGGTAGCCCCACAGGGTGCTCCCTCCTCTTATGAGACCTCTCCAGAAGTTCCCCCTGAAGAAGTCCCCAGAAAGAGATTATGCAAGAGGAGGCATTTGGACTCCCCACAGGAGTCTCTAACATCAGACACCAACTTGGATGAATCAGAAGGGTCCCCTAGATTCCCCCTCTTAGGACATCTCCTTTGCAGAGATTCTTGAAATTCTTAGGCAGAGGGGTGATTGGCAGTCCAAGAGCCCTACTGAGGATGAGTTGGTTCTCCTGAAGGCTTTCGGATCTCAACCTTCCATCTCTTGAGTGTCTCCGCCCTATGATGAGCTTATGGATCTGATCTCTCGTAGGGCGTGGGAGTCACCAGAATCTAGGGAACCTGTCCCTAGAAGGCCTAATAAGTTTATTTCTGCCCCTATAGATGTCCTTTTTGACCAAGGGACTCCCTGTTGATGCCATGGTGGCGGCAACCACCAAAAAGGAAATGTCTGAGACTTCCTCGTCTATCCATCCTCCTAACAGAGAATCCAGGATCATGGATAGATATGGGAAACGCATGTTTAGTTCAGCGACTTTCTCACTCAGATCACTGAACTACTTGACCCATTTTACCAGACTGCAGAGAGATCTCCTTAAGGAGTTGAGAGATGCTCTTCAGGGTGCTGTAGCTACAAGTGTATCCGACAAAGTTGCTACCCAGCTTGCTACCCTTAATTCAATAGTTAACTCATCCATGCATCTCGTATCTTGCGCAGCTGATGGTTTGAGTAGAGCTGCAGGTACAGGAATTGCTCTTCGAAGGCATGCCTGGATGCAAGACTGTTACTTCGCGGAAACCTTCAAGTCTTCCTTTACGAATACCCCATTTGACGGCTCATCCTTGTTTGGGCCAAAGGTGAAAGACTTTGACCAGGTGTGAGCAAGAAGGAAAGACTGTCTGCTGTCTGAGTCTGTTTTTCCACACCCACATGACCCTTTCCTAAAATCAGAGGGGAGGAAAGATGTGGTTTCGGAAAGCCCAAGGAGCCTTTCAAGACACACGTGGAGATCCCCCCTCCTGTGGCAGAGGGGAGGGGGTTACATTGGAAGATGCCACCCTCACGGCAGGGGGGTCCGCAACACCAGGGTGACAGAGATCACTTCTCTTGTCAGTCCTACCAGTGTTCCTGAAGGGAGGCCCGGGTGTCCTACTCTGGAGACGGTCGGGGATCGCTTGTCATTGTACCCAGAAGCCTGGCTAGATGTAACAAATGACAGTTGGGTATAAAGTATAATTTCCGGAGGGTATTTCATACCGTTCTCCACCCAGCCCCTCCCTGTCAAAAAAAATCCCGGACGTTCCACCCAGTCACAGGGAACAAGCAACAAGAGAGGCACGCCGATTGCTAGAAGAGTCATCCAGCCAGTCCTGGCAGACCAAACAGGATTCGGAACTTACTCAAGATTCTTTTTGGTTCCAAAGAAAACGGGGGACTGGAGACCCATTTTGGATCTCAGCAGACTCAACCAATTTGTAAGGAAAGAAGTTCCGAATGGTCACGCTACAGTCCATACTTCTCCTTTTAGGGAAAGACAATTGGATGTGCTCGATCGATCTCAAGGATACGTACTACCACATAAAGATGACCAGACCATCCAGGGATCACCTGCGTTTCCAGCTGGGAGACCATTATCAATTCCGAGCTCTGCCCTTTGGTCTCACTACAGCCCCCCGAGTGTTCAAGTGCATGGCAGTAGTCATGGCTCACCTGAGGCGTCTAGAATTCCAGGTGTTTCCGTACTTGGACGATTGGCTCCTTACCTCCACCACCAGGCATCAACTTCAAGCGAGAGAGGCTACTCTGACATTCTGCAATCGGCTAGGCATTACAGTCGACTTCGAAAAGTCTGCCTTGTTGCCATCGCAGCATATCGTTTTTATAGGGCCAGAATTAGACACGTCAACCACCACTCTTCGTCTTCCACCAGAAAGGGTTTGTATTCTTCGCCAACACATCACATCCTTTGTATCAAAGAACAAAGTACCAGCTGCCAGAGGTATTGAAAGTACTAGGATTGATGGCAGCAGCAATCTTGGCAATCCCGTTGGCAAGGATGCATATGAGGGTCCTTCAATGGCTCGTATTCATGCAATGGTCTTACCAAGAGCTTCCAATGAATCACACGATCCCGATAAATTCCTGCAAGAAGGATCTTCAGTGGTGGTTGACGTCTCCATGTCACAATAGGACGTCCCTTCATGCTACCCCCTCCATTTGCCACTGTGACTACGGACGCTTCCCTGATAGGGTGGGGGGGGGCATTTTCATGGAAAGACTGCCAAAGGCACATGGACAGATCAAGACTGGCATCTGCATATCAATGTCCTGGAGGCGAGAGCAGTACTTCTAGCATTGCAATACTTCTAGCATTGCAATACTTTCAGGACTCTCTTCCTCTAGGGACAATTGCAGTACAGACAGACATGTCAGTGGTCTGGTACCTGAACAAGAAAGGCGGGACCAAGTCTCTTACCCCCTTTGCCGAGAAGCCCTCAGAGTATGGCAGTGGGCAGTTTCATCCCAGTGCTTTGTTTGCAATGCACATGCCGGGCAAATCCAACGTCAGCAGACAAACTGAGCAGGGCAATTTTTTTGCTCCACAAATGGTCCCTCAAACGAGATTGCGAACAGGATTTTACGCAAATGGGGCCAGCCTTCCTGCGACTTGTTTGCCAGTCATAACAAATGCAGACGCTATATTGCCCTGATTCCTCCGCTAGGTCAGTCCCCGAGGGATGCTCCTGTCCACGATTGGCCCCCGGGTCTCCTCTATGCATTTCCCCCAATTCCTCTGATACCCAGATTTTTACAGAAAGCAAAGTCGCTGGGACGGACAGTCATCCTTATAGCCCCTCATTGGCCTCGGCAGATTTGTTTTCCGTTTTTCTACCATCACATTTTGGAAGACCCATGGATCCTGGACCCAGTTCCAGACTTATTGACACATCCGTCAGGGGATCTTCATCCATCATTGCAGACACTGAAGCTAACCGCTTGGCTGCTCCAATTCCCCGCATAGCCAGGCTTTGTAATCTTTCCCATGACACTAGTCACATTTTGTTGGCTTCCCATAAGCCTTCCACTAGAAAATTGTGTCGTAGTAAGTGGAAGAGATTTTCCATTTGGGCTTCCTTCCGTAATATTGACCCTTACCAAGCACCATTATCTTCCATTTTACAATTCTTGACAGAAATTTTCAACAAAGGAGCAGCGGCTGCTACGGTGCGGGTACAACTAGCTGGTATATCTAATTTCCATCTAGGGATCGATGGATTGAGTATTATGGCTCACCAATTGTCTAAAGCTTTTCTAAAAGGTTCCTTTCACACGAGTCCTCCAGTGAAGACTCCTTTTTCTCCCTGGAATTTGAATTTTATGTTCTCGCATCATTCTTCCTCCTTTTGAGCATGTATCATCTTGTGAGCTAAAATTTCTATTGTGGAAAAATGTCTTCCTAGTAGTCATCACTTCAGCCTGCAGAGTGTCAGAGCTCCAAGCGCTATCCATCAAGCCTCCTTATATGGTCTTTCATGCTGATAGAGTATCTCTCAGGGCAAACCCATCCTTTTTGCCTGAAGTATGTTCAGAGATTAACATCTATCAAGTCATTGAGTTGCCTGTTTTCTTCCCTAATCACACCAACAAATTGGAATATATGTTGCGCAAACTCGATGTTCACAGACAACTTAGATTTTATTTAGACAACAAAAGAGATTAGGAAATCAGATCTGCTTTTTGTGTCTCTTTCTGAGGCCAGGAAAGGTAAACCAGTCTCCAAAATAACTCAAGTGGCTGTCTGATTGTATCATTTGCACCTATTCTTGTCATAACATGCCCTTGTCTAGTAAGGTGAAGGCTCATTCAACCAGAGCAGTTTCTACCTCCTCAGCCTTTCAAGCCAAATTACCCCTGGACAACATCTGTGCGGCAGACACATGGTCTAAACCTCACACTTTTATATGATAGCAACGACCACAAAAATAACCAATATTATTTTTTATGGGTGATAACCCTAAAACACATTACATATTGGAACTCATAGAGTTTTGCTTGACCCATAATATTTTTGAATTTAATGGTTCCCTATATCAACAACTAAAGGGAACGGCTATGGGGGCTGCTTTTGCCCCTGCCTGTGCCAATTTATTTATGGGCCTTTTTGAAAATAAATACATTTACAGACATTAATTTTTTATAAAACACGTTATTGGTTATTATAGATTTAATTTTTATATGTGATGGGGGTTATGATTTATTACATTTATTAATGAATTAAATAATGAGTTTGGCATTAAATTTGATGATACTCATATAGGAGATAAAATTAATTTTTTAGATATTGCTCTAACTGGAATTGATGGCAAAAAAATAACTACAAATATACATAGAAAATTTGATCAAATGAACTGGAAAATGTGTGGCACTAGTTGTCATCCTACCCATACACTAACAGCTATTCCATATGGAGAATTTATTAGAATTAAAAGACTTAGCAGTGATGATTTATTAGCTTTTAATGAAGCTTCCAAAGCTGCTAACATGTTTATTGATAGAGGATATAATGAATTGAGTGTTATGAATAGTTTTAATGAAGTGTTTAACAACAAAAAATCAAATAATAAATACAGATCCATAAAATATAATAATAATGAACAAAATCAAGATAAATTATTTTTTGTAACAAGATATACTAACTTCTCCCCTTTGATTAATGGTATAATAAGAGAATATTGGGATTTTGTTAAAAAGGAAATTACTTCACTTAGAAATGTACAACTGGTGATATCATATAAAAGAGGCAGAAACATACAAGACTTTTTAGTACATAGTGTGTGTAAGGAGAAGAAAAAAATTGTGTTAACTAACATTGAGATAGGAACTTTTCCATGTAATAATTGTTCCATTTGTAAATATATAAATATGGAAATAAAAGAAATTAATGGAAAAAAATTCTCTAATAGAGCTAGATACTCATGTTCTAGTACAGGAGTTATTTGTTATTTTTTGTTCTTGCAAAAAATATTATATTGGTGAAACCAAATGGACTTTGTCCCATAGAATAAAAGAACATGTTAGAGATGTAAGAAATAGAAAAATGAATAGTCCTATCTCAGAACATTTTAACAATAAACACTATGGCAATTTAGATTGTATGAAAGTTTCTATTTTGGAACATGTACCATTACATTTTAATAATGTTGTTTTTCAAAAAAATGTACTGAGACAAAAAGAATCGCTTTTAATTATGAAGTATAACACTAAGTCCTTATGGACTTAATAAGGAATGTAACTGGCATAGTTTTATGTGACTGCTGTAACTTTAAATGTTTAAATTTTATAATTGAATAATTAATTAATTGTTTCAATGTATTAACTGTTGAGTTTTGCTATATATACTGCTTTGAATGTGTCTTACATTTTTTACTCTGTAAAGGCTGTTGGCCGAGGCGCTAGAGAAGTGAAGCTGTTTTGTTCATTAAATTTTAGAAAGTTGAGCTGTTACTCACTGGTATTTTTGTGGTCGTTGCTATCATATATGATATTTCACAAGTGTTGTTGTCTCACACTTTTATAACCCACTACAAAGTAGATAAGGCCTCCAGGGACAGGGCTTCATTTGGTTCTACGGTCCTGAAGCATACTTCCATGAGCCACCCAAGGTTAGGGTGCTAGGGATGCTAACCATCAGTGAAGAATGAACGGCGAGATTGAACAACTTCACATAAAGAAGTTATGTACTCACCATAACATTCCATGTGAGTTCCATCTTGCCTTCATTCTCACGTCCCTCCCTCCTTCCCCCTCCTGGCCGGCAGTTGACCTGGAGGCTGTCTTCATTCTGGTTTCTCAAATGTGTCTTTATTCCTAGGCAGAATAATTATTGTATCTCTATATGATGCGCAGCAAACAAGATCTGAGGTAATTCCAGCAGTGCGTTGTGGGATAAGGAGTTTGGTCTCGAGCTACTGGAAAAATTTGAGCTTGCTAGTCGGCTGTGTAGGAGCAGAGGATTGGCTCCGAACCCATCAGTGAAGAATGAAGGCGAGATGGAACAACTCTCATAGAACGTTATGGTGAGTACATAACTTCTTTTTATACATCATTCGATTCAAAATAGTACTTAACCTGCACTGCATTGTTTTGCTGCACTGTTAGTACTCCATAAGCACATACTATCCTTTAACTGCATTCCTTTGTTGGAACAGATCCTTGAATCAATCAACTTGGAGCAAATCCAGTCAAAGCTGTCGAGCCTTAGTTTAAGATGAGAAATTCTGCAAAAGTATGCACTGAAAGCAGAAATCTCTCATCCTTCAGTTTTTTGACAACATAGCTGTGTTTTGAAAATGCACATTAATGGTGTACTCTATTGAAAGTATTTGCGCCTCCTGATACTCCTCCTCACCCAGTCATCTTCAGCAAACGCAGCAACAGCTTTTAGACACAGCTGCAGCTTTACCAAAGTTGTCCAGCCTCAGGAGTTCAGTGGCAAGCACTGCAAATACTGGACACCGAAGTATTCCACCCTCCAGTGGTAGTAGTTATGCTGTAACATATTCCTCAAAAATCACATGCTGTCACAAAAGATGTTCCCTATAAACAAAATTAAGAAAAATAAGAAAGATGTATTCAGCAACTCGTGTCACACAGGAGAACACAATACCAGCGGATGCAGTCTCTAGTTTTTATAGTCTTCATAAGAAAGTCTCCAACCTACTCCAGCCCCATTATCCAGGTGAGAATGTGACCCAGTAATTACGGACCATTGGGACACACAACAGTCACCGCTCAGAGTTGGAGCCACACCCTCACTTGTCAGTAGCTGCATTCAATACAGTTCTGTTCAATGCATCTGCCAAAACATTCCACTCATCAGAAGGCATCCTGCTGCTGTCCTCAAAATCGGCGCATGTACCAGCTCCTACTGAGTGGCAGTCATCTCACATCACTGAAAAGAGCACTTGCCCCTCTGCTTGTTGATATTTATTCATTCATTAATTAAAAAATATTTACTGGGGTAATGCACTGATCAGTACTGATCAATTTCAGGCTCAGCCGAGGAGAAATACAAAACACTTCACAAAAATGCAGAAATGTAAGCAATAACAAAATAGTTCACATTAATTACATAGAAAAAATACTGGATCACTGTATTATCCAATGTTGCATGGAAAATTCTCAGTCTTGGAGCTCTCTTGAAGGCCTTGACTGTTTAAGGAAACTGATAATACCTTTTCATGTTTAGCACATGTTTAGCCTGAGGGGGAGGTTCACCATGAGTTTCAATATCTAAGTTTGATATGTCTGTCTCTTACTAGATCTTGGGAAGAATGCCTGATCAGAACATTTTATTCTGAAATGTCGCAATACACCACTGAACTGTTTTGATTAAAGCAAGAATCAGTAAAGAGACTTGTTTGAGTGGATTCTTCTGTATCTCGGTTTCCTGAAGAACCACAGCTTTTTCCTCCTCAGAATTTTTATTTAATAGTGGAAAGAGTGGAGGACTCTTCAGACCAAAGCTTCAGCAATTGCATTCTCTCTCAACAGCTCTTTGGCTTTAGCATCAGTCATCTCTTCCATTTCACCTTTGTTTATTACTGTAGTAAATATGCTTTCATTTTTTCTTTATGCCTCTCAGAATGCTGAAAACCATCAGTAGCATCCTTTACCCAGACCATCAGAGGTGAAAGCATAAGGTATACTTAAGTAATAAAATATGATGAAGATTTACATGAGGATTCTACTGTGGATGTCAACATCCAATGTTCGATATTTTACCAACCCATGTCAACTCATCACTCTGACATGAAAGAGAACTCAAGTGGTGTACTCGCATTCTATAAGGCCATCTGTTCATTCCCCCCGTATCCCAAGGCCATAGTGACCATGGATACTTCCCAGTTGGGGAGGGGGGCATTTTCTGTGGAATACAGTCCAAGGCACTTGGTTCCTCAGAGGCCAACTTGCATATCAACGTTCTAGAGATGAGCAGAACTGTTACTGTTGCAGGCCTTCCAAGATTCTCTGACTTTGGGGACGATGGTAGTTCAATTGAACAATGTCAGTAGTTTGGTATATCAACTAACAAGGAGGGACCAGATACTCTCCATTGTGTTGAGAAGCCTTCAAAGTGTGACAATGGGCAATCTCCTCCAACCTCTTTCTTATAGCAGTGCACATTCCGGGGAAGTCCACTGATATAGCAGACAAATTGAACAGGTGCATTCTCCTACCTCATGAGTGGTGTCTCAACAAGAAAGTAACAAGGATGATATTCCATCAATGGGGCCAGCCTTGCTGCGATCTTTTAGTTTCTCCACTAAAATGCAGCAGCAACTTTGCTCTAATCCCACGCACAGGGGGAATCACCAAGGGATGCTCTACTTCAGGATTGGCTCCCTAGTCTACTATATGGCAATCTGCCAATCCCTCTAATTCCGAAATTCCTGCAGAAAGCTGCCATGTTAAAGACCAGAGTTATCCTTATTGCACCGTACTGGCCTTGAAAGATTTGGTTCCCCTTCTTTTGGCCTCACTTATTTCACCAACCTCTGATTCTGGATCTGACTCCAGACCACCTGTCTCACCCGACCGGTATGATCCATCCAGACATATCCAGCCTGAAGCTGATGGCCTGGCTTCTCCAGTTCCATTGATAGCCAGACAGCCTATGCTCTCTTCTCCTGTCTTCCATATGCTTTCATTTTCCCACAAACCTTCAACACGTAAACTCAATTTCAGTAAGTGGAAAAAATTTGTATACAAGGCTCATTGAAATCCTAGTGAACCATTTTCAGCTCCTATACATGACATACTTGAGTTTTTTGCCCTAATTTTTAAAGAAGGAGCTAGTTCCAGAACCATTAAATTTCAGCTGGCAGCAATATCCAATTTTCATGCTGGTTTTGAGGGTTCCTCAGTAGCTTCTCATAAATTGTGCAGAGTTTTCATGGGAGGCACTCTACTTTTAAGGCCTCTATTTAAAGACACAAAAACCAAAGAAATTCAAAGAAACAACGGAACTGCCAGCAAACTGCAAAAGTTTAATAGCATTTTGGTACCTCGGCTGAAATCCCTTCAAAGGACTACATTTTCACCACTACAATGCAGATAATATATGCAAGTCTTCAATCACACTGCACTTAACAGTTGCAAATTAATTAACCCTTAAGTGCGACACCATATTATTGCAAAAGCATGACCACAAATGCATATATTAAAACTAATTTCCAAATTCTGACCCATGGGTGCTAAAGTGTTACAATTTATAATAAGCCTACTCTCTAATTTTAGTAATTTCTGTATGAAATTACCTCCATTGGCCCTGTCAGGTTTGACTAGTGCACTGAAAAATAAACCATCATCTTGACCCCCCATGTACCTTATGAAAGTGATTTGCTATAGGACTATCTAGATGTTTATTCCTAGTGTCCCCTAAATGCTGCAGAATATGAACCTTAATCATCTGTTTGGTCTGACCGATGTTACCATTTTGGAGGGGAAAAGCTACATCCCAAAATGTAAACTGCACCACAGGAGCAGCAGTCAGACCTACCAGTGATCACAAACTTTTTTTTCATTAATATTTGAACCAGACATATTCCTCACAGTACAACAAACTTTACATCTACCACACTTTAACATACCCGTCTCAACATCCAACAGCCTGTTATTTTGATTTTTATTTTTTATACCTCAATTTCCTTAAGGTTCCCAAACCTACCATATGAATAACTTTTTTTGGAAACCGATGTCCTAATTCAGTATCATAACATACTATGGAACATACTATGGGTCATAAACTATCAACCACACCTTTTAAAGTGGATGAAAAAGGGGAATATTTAGTAACAAAAATTATATGTTCCCCAACCTCATTCCTAACTGGTCCATAGAATTCACCCCTGCTAACAGTTCCATGACCAACAGGTTCACCCATAAGTTTCCTTGCTTTCTTAATGGTACTTGAGGAATATCCTTCAACAACCTTTCCTTCACAGACAAATTTCTGTTTAAGCAAAATCACATCTGACGTGTGTTCAAAAGCCCTCTTAAGTTCACCAAAAGGAAGGGAGTCTAAAAACTGAGGAGGATGGGTGCTAATGGCATGTAAAAAGTTAACTCCTGTAACTTTCCTGAAGGGTTTAAACTGTACCCACACGACCTTATTGACATATAGCTCGATATCCAAACATTGAATCACGTATTTATCAGTAACACCAGCAAATTTCAAACCAAACAGCTTATTTAGCAGCCTTACAAAACTTCCAAATTCCTTTTCATCACCTTGACAAATCAAATCATCAATGTAACGCTGATACTTAACAAAAAAATTCCAACTTGTATAAATAAACATTTTCAAAGTAAGACACAAAAATGGCGTAAGCAGGGGCAAGATTTGCTCCTACAGCTGTACCGTTTTTGCAAAAAAAAAAGTCAAAGTAAACTCAAGCGAATTCAGCACAAAAGACGTATGTGGTCCTTCACCCAACAACTTACTGTTTCAAAGCCCCATCTGATCTTATTATACAAAGATTTTACATCAGCTGTGGCCCAATAATAATAATCTTCCCACTGCATGTCTTTAATCATTTTACAAAACTCATTAGTGTCTTTAATATGCAAGGGAATTTTGGACAAGTACTTTTTCAAATGACTGTCCAAAAATATATCTACATGTTCCAAAAAAGAGCCACAACAGGAAACTATGAGTCTCCCTGGGGGGGGTTCAGTTAAATGTTTATGTAACTTGTGTAAGGCATAACATTTCGGATCCACAGGAAACTGAATAAACAATTTCTTCACATGTTGTGCAGTTAAAAAGCCCAATCTTTCATCCTTCTCAAGTATTTTTAACAATGACTCATTAAACTGTAAAACATGGTTTTGGGTCAACTTCTCAGTCCTCTTTTACAGTCAAAAGGTCATAAACCATTTTCAAATACTGAGCCTTCAACATAACCCAATTATCAGCTTGTAGAAACACATAATTAGAAGTTTGATCCTTTAAACATTTCAAGGCTAACCATTCCTGTTTATCCAAATTGAATTTCTTTTTTCAAAAATTTACTCATTTTCACTTTTTTCATTTTTTTATATTTTTTTACACAGGACAGCCTCAAAGTTAAACAGAATTTCTTGGGGGGCATAATAGTGCTATGATAGGGCAACTGAGGCACAAACAACTTACTATACCCCGTACAAAAAACATTGTTAACCCCAACATCAGCATCAGTATCACATTCAGTAACAAAAGAAAACATATCAAATACAAAATCTGCAACATTGTCATAAACAGAAAGATTAAAGAATCATCAGAATCATAAGCATTGTCTTCCTCGAGCAGAACAGTTTCTTCTTTCAGTAATTCAAAAAAAAAAACCCGTAAATAAACCTTACGATAAAAATGCTTAATGTCAAAGGTAATATCAGCAAGAGAAGATAATTTAGTGGGAACAAATTTAGTTCCCCTACGCAATACCTTCTTCATCACATGTTAAACTCTGGTTACTCAAATTCACAATAACCAAGTCAATGTGATGCTATGTCATTGAAAATTTGTATGTGTTAACTGCATTGTAGTGGTAAAAATGTTTTCCTTTAAAGGCATTTCAGCTGAGGTACCAGAACCCTATTAAACCTTAGCAGTTTGCTGGCAGTTCCGTTGTTTGTTTCTCTATTTAAAGACCCCAGTCACCCATGGGACCTCAGTGTGGTACTGCAGGCACTTATACATTTCCCCTTTGAACCAGCAGCTAGGGGTGGCCTTCACTATCTAACTTGAAAAACGTTTTTTTTAGTAGCCATTACATCTGCCAGATGAATTTCAGAAATTCAAGCGTTATCTTCAAAACCTCCTTATTTGATTTTTCACAAAGATAGATTTACATTAAGAGCTAATGCGACCTGTCTTCCTAAGGTGTTCGTTCACAGACAAGTGCTTTTGTACTTGTGTAGAACAAAAGACACAAAACAGACCACTTATATTTCCTTTGCAAACTTTAAATTAGGTAAACCGGTTGCCAAAGTAACTTTAGCTAGACTGACTGCATTTCATTTATTTATATTAAAAAAAAAAAAAAAAAAAAGGCATTGCTTTACCACTACCAGTAAGGGCACATTCAAGTAGATCAGTGGCAACTTCTACAGTTTCTTCTCCCGAGCATCTATGAATGACATGTGTTCAGCAGCAAATTGGGCTTTCTGGTCTCCAGGGATAGAGCCATCATTTGATTCAGTTGTGCTCAGAATATTCTTTCATTAGTGTCCACCCTGAAGTTTGGGTAGCTGGGGACTCTGTCCCATTAGTTGACTAGAAAATGAGAATGGGCAACATCAGATAAAGTTATGTACTTACAATAACATTCCATCTGTATTGTCCATTTTCATTCTTCAACTTCCCGCCCACCAACCCCCATCCATTTTTTGTATGTGAACTTCTGGAAGGAGGAGTTCTTGGAGGAACATCACTGTCCTTTGTATTGAGCTCCAAATATACTCTTTCTAAATTGAGTACATGCAATTGTTGCACCTTTTTTGCGTATGCATAGTAAATATTGTCTTTTGCAGTAAAAGCATCAAACAAGATCTGAGGTAAATTAGGGTTGTGTATTATAGGTAAGGGGAAGTTCGGGAGTTTTAGGTTGCCACAAGCTTTAGCAACAGCCGAGACTGATCGAAGCATTTGGTCCGAACTCATCAGCTGAGGAAGAATGAAAATTGGCAACACAGATGGAACTTATGGCAAGTACATAACTTCTTTTTAAACAGAAAGCAGCAGAAGGGATTTTACTAGAGGGCAAAAACTTTCTCTGTTCCTTTTTATCCAAAGCATCCTGGTGAAGGATACTGCATCACCAAGGGAATTCCTCAAGATTTTGGGTTACATAGTGTCTTGTATCTTCTGGTTCCTCTAGCAAGACTGCATACAAGTCACTTGACCAACAACTGGGATGTGCCAGAAGCAGACCTTTTTGCTTCACCAGGGAACAGACAGTTAAGAATGTCTTGTTGCAGGACAGCAGCTCCAGCAGCTTGGTGGAGTGATTCCTTTTAAAATTTGACAAGTCTGTTTCTGTGCTTTACCTCCTGTACTCCTCCTCCCCAGGGTATTGCAGAAAATAAAGGAGAATAGGACAGGGTTTATTCTGGTAGTTCTCTTTTGGCTTAGACATCACTGGTGTTCCCACCTACTAAGTTTAGCAAGGGAATATCCAAGTGTACTGCCTCAGCCTGTGGGCCTACTAACTGAATAAAGGGGTCCTAATGCACCCTAACCTGCCACTTTAAGGCTGATAGTTTGGATGAGCTAACTTTAATCCCAGACAGTCACATGTGTTTAGAGGATGTACTCTATATTAAGAGGAAGTATAAGAAATCAAACACAGAAGTCTTGCATAGTAAAATGGAGGAGTTCCTGGTCTGGTGGCTATCTGCCAAACACTGATCATACTTCACTGTTCCTGGGCTACTTGTCCGATCTTTTCAAGACTGCCTAATCCTTTGCTCCAGAAGTCCCACTCTTATTTCTGTGACTTTCATATGCAAGAAACCACTTTTAATTAATGACATTTTAGAGGATGCCTCGTTTCTGTAATGTTGCATTCTTTTACAGCTTTGTGACTGCATGTGTGTGTGTATGCTGAACTTGGCCTTCTTCCATTCATTTTGTGGCAATACTTACCTGGTAGCTGATACTTTGCCATCCCCTGCACCCCTACACACACTACCTTTGTGTTTTTTTTCTAGGAATGTTTAACACTTTTTTATTCTTAGTAAGTTTTGAATATAGTTTTCAGTCATTGTCTTGCCTGGTGTTTCATTGCCATCGTTCTACTGTGTCTGTGTTCCATTTTCACCGACTGAAGTTGACTTGTGGCTGGTTTTAGTCTGGTTGATTGTACGAGTGCTGGCTTTAAAGTTTTTTTCGTTCATGTCATCATATGCTTCAGTGTCTTTATACATTGAAACGTGTTCTATGAACACCTTCAGGAATGCATGGATCATGCAATCCCAAATAAAACCAAGACCCAATCCTCCAAAGGCAGACGTCCTGTCTGGTGGACCCCAGCCATAAACAAACTATACAATAGAAGGAGGAAGCTACTACATGATAGAGCAAAATCCCAAAAAGGGAAGGCATCTCTGATCAGTATTAGCAAAAAACTACGGACACTCATAAAATCGTCTAAGGCCAGCTTCGAGAGAAAAATTGCACAGGACACTAAGGATAATCACAAGGCTTTCTTTAGTTATGTTTGGAACCTGGGTGGGAATTCCCAGATATGCTTAGAATTAGTCCAAAATGACAAATACACCGAGTCCACAGACATTGCCAACATCCTAGCTGACAGGTTCAGTGCAAACTTCTCCCCCCTCTCACCACCAAAAGGGCAAATATGTATCCCAACAGAGTGCTGCCCCCCTGACATCTCAGATGCTCAGGTAAGAGTCGCCCTCTCCAAAGCAAAAAACACAGCATCAATGGGACCAGATGGTGTCCCGGGCTGCGTCCTAC
Organism: Protopterus annectens; assembly: GCF_019279795.1. NCBI lineage: Eukaryota > Metazoa > Chordata > Ceratodontiformes > Protopteridae > Protopterus > Protopterus annectens. Next base: position 378,379,072 of record NC_056736.1, read on the forward strand.
ATGAACTCCAAGAAGAGCTAAACCCAAACATAAAACTACTGTTCAATCTTAGCCTTACTACAGGATATGTACCCAAAGAGTGGCGTACAGCAACAGTGGTCCCTCTCCACAAAGGTGGTGCCTCAACGGATCCTGGAAACTATCGCCCCATAAGCCTGACTAGCTTGGTCTGCAAAGCTATGGAAAGGATCATCATGGACCTCATAAATAAAGATATTGGGGACCTACAGACACTGGATCCTACCCAGTTTGGCTTTAAGGGCAGATCCTGCCTCTTAAACCTGGTCGATTTATTTGAAAGTCACCAAGGCCATTGACGAGGGGAAGGTGGTCCACACAGCCTACCTGGACCTCGCAAAAGCCTTTGATACAATACCCCACTCGGGCATTATAGATAAGCTCACCAGCTTTAATATAAACCCCTATGTCACTAGATGGGTTGCAAACTGGCTCAAGGACAGAACCCACATGGTTAGAATTGCTGGAGCCATGTCAGACTCCAAACCAGTTACAAGTGGCGTCCCACAAGGCTCAGTCCTGGGACCTCTCTTGTTCGGTATATATTTCTCGGCGGTACAGGCCAACACAGAAGGACTGTGGCTGACCAAGTTCGCAGATGACTGCAAACTGGGTGCCATAATCAACTCTCCAGCCGACACAAGCATCCTCCAAAAGGGCCTCATAGAAACAGACAACTGGTGCCAGAGCCATGGCCTCAAGCTGAACGCCAAAAAGTGTATAGTCATCCCCTTTGGCAAAAACAAAGTGCCCACAAATTACCACATAGGTGGTAATCCATTAAGTACAGAAGAAGTCATTAGGGACCTGGGGACCCAAGTTGATAGCAATCTCTCATTTGACAACCACGTGGCCATAGTGGTTAGAAAAACATTTTATATAGCCCACCTAATCATGAAGGGATTCACATCTAGATTAGGGGAGGTCATCGTACCTCTTTACTCATCCCTCATCAGGCCCATAATTGAGTACAATGCCCCTTTTGGGATGTACCTTACCAGACACCTGCAGCAACTGGAAAGACCCCAAAAGTACCTCACCAAGAGGATCAAAGGGCTCAAACAGATGCCATATGCTGCCCGGTTAAAGAAACTCCAGCTCTACTCAGTGGCATACCGCCTGCTCAGAGGCGATCTGTGCCTGACTTATAAAGCCATGTCCAACCCAGAGTTAATGGACATGCTGCACCTCAGAAAATCCAAATCCCATCGAGCTACGCACTCGAGAGACTTGAACCTCAGCACTGAAATAAATAGGACATGCTGGTGGGACAGATTCATAACCCAGAGGCTCCCTTCACTCTGGAATAAAATCCCAGTCCAGGTTAGGCAGAGTCCCACATTGACTCTCTTAAAGAGGAATCTTGATGAGTGGATGGGAGATCATAGGTTTACCCCGGCTATCACTTCTGTGTCACTGTTAGACAGAGGCACAGTATACTAACCTCAAAAACCGCATAGCAAAATTAATTTAGAATGGGTGGCGAAAGCCAAACACACTCTGGCTAGGCTTATAAATGCCCTAGGGCAGATAGCCTAGTATGAACCTATGAGAGCTGGGTGTAACAGCATTGTTTTTTTTCTAGAAAGTTTTGTTCTGCTGACCCATACTTTGTTTTCATTTTGGCAAGACTTCATAAGAGAGCTGTTGTGGTACTTGCAGAGCAGATGATGCCAGTATGCCATCTCCTTGCAGAATCACTTTCTCTTACCAATACTACTACATTGCATCAACAAAGAGCTCTTAAGGTGGATACAATAGATGCGTCTTAATGAGCGGGTCCCATTTAAGCTAGACCCAGACAGTCACTTGACACGCATTCCTCAGGTAAACTTGAGGATTCAAGGGACCTAGAAATAAGTACATCATTGTCTAATGAAGGCTGTAAATTCAGCCAGAAAAGCCTTCAAACAAACCTGGCAGCCAGTGGCTATGCTTCTAGTCTGGCTTTGCAGCTGTTTTGCAGTAGATCCATACAGTGGAGGCCAGGAGTCAGGCTTGACCATAAAGACCTCTTCCTTCCCATTTCAGGAGAATATTCCGTCAGACCCTTTTGAATGGATGTTCTCTCTTAGGCTCATAGTTGTGTGCTAGATTAATGACCAGTGGGGCCTTTTTAAGCCTAGCCAAGCTTCAGTATAAGCAGGGACATGGGAAATTAACCAGTTACAGGTTTCCTGTGTCCTTTAGACACACAGGTGCAAAACACGGGGTGAATTTAGTTTCTTCATCCAGTTGTCCAAGGTACACTTGAATTGGGTTAGGGAGGAGGTTTGCTTCACGTGGATGAGCTTGTTCCAGAGAAGGGATAGTAAGTATCTGGAATACATAGGGTCTCCAGCAGGTCCTGTTGATATTACATGCAATATTTGTTTTTAGAATGGGTAATTCTGGTGCGGTTTGTTTGTGGACATGCATGAGTTCCATCAGAGTGGGGTACAACAATGGCTTGTGTGCCAGGCATGGATTTCCCCCCAGCAGCCTGTAGGAGACAGAATGCAGGGATATGACTTTTAGGTGGTCTGAATAAGACATGTTTACGCCCTGTATTCTTTTAGTGAGGAACCTCTATGGACATTCCATTTGGTGGATGTGCTTGCTTAAGTACATACCAAAGGGGGCACTGGTACTCAGTGACAGGTCTGAGTGCTTAATACAGAAAAACAATGACCCTCTTTGACCTAGGTGCCATACCTAGAATGATTTCCTCACTACTATAGACACGCAATGGTCAAAGGCCTAGATTACTGTCTACATGTGTCCCCAGGTCCCAGACTACTGGGTCATCTCCTAGGGGTGTGTCGTCAATATATAACCACTAGTGGTGGCTTATTTCCCAAAGGATACTGTTATGCATTTCTGGACATTTAGATTTAGTCCATGGTTCTGCCTCCAGTTGTCTATGCCAGCACTTATTGGAGAACATTAGTGCTGTGGGATTCTGACTGCTCCTAATCTACAGTCTGCAGATTTGGTAAGTCAAAGACTTTGATGGCCTTTAACTTTGAGAGGTAGATGACAAAAAGGAGCAGTCAACAGAACTAATGCCCGAGGGAATCTGCTGGTGAATGGCCTCTCTGTAGAGGTGGACTCCCTAATTCTAACTTTCTGGATCCTGTCATTCTGTGAGCCAGCTGGCTAACAAGCAGGACCCAGGATGTTAGATGTACGTCTGTGAGCTAGGTGGCCATCCACTAGGTGACATAAGGATTCATTCCTACCCTCTTGTTTGTCAATAGTGCCCCAGTGAGGTGTTATCAGGTGCCTTAGCCAAGTCAAGGTAGACAGTTATGAGCCCTTTTGCCCTTATTCCTTTGTTGACCTTCTCAAAGTCCACCAGGCTGAGTAGACCTGACCTACCCATGACAAAATCAGGCTGTTTGGTCATTTCTGTGATAATTTTTTCCATGGCTTTGCATGCGAGACTAGTGAGATTTTGAAATAGTGATTCCAGAGGATCTGATAAGTCATATGCTATTTAGAAAGCAGCATGGGATATTGTGGCCCATTGATGCGATGTTCTTGACCTTAGCGAGCATTGAGGACTTGTTCCTTAGTGATAGCTGTGGAAGTTATATTAGATGAGTCTTGAGGGGAAACGGGGGGGGGGGGGTAAAGTTACAGCTGAATTTATCTGCCAGTATGTTTGCTATATGTTCTGGCTCAGTGTAGGTGACTCAATTAACAGAGAGCTCTGCACACAACTGGTGTATTATCTTTGAGATTGCAGACATAGCTACAGAATGAATTGTGGTTGTCCTTTTGTACTGCTGGGTGCAACACCTCTTAATTTTTGACATGATTTTCTTTCTTCTGTTATACGGACTATTTGTGATTCCACCAGGGTGGCATGTTTTTTGTTCTGCATTTATTCCTGGTGGTCCAGCTGCCTTGATGCAGCTGTTATGCTTGAAATAGTTTCTGTGAATAGTTCCACACAGGCAACTGTTTCCTCAGGGTTCAGAAAGTTAGCTTGAAATTTTGCTAGGTTATCACTTAATTGTGGGAAGTTGGTCTTGGAATAGTTCCTGAACAGTCAAGGGTTTGCTCGGGTCTTGGATTTCATTTTTAGTTTAAAGGGAGATCATTTTATGGTCTGACTTTACCAGAGGAGGACATTACTGTAGGGGGCAGTGCTCTTCCATATTAATGAGGACCAGATCCAGTAAACTTGCACCTCTGGTCAGTGTATTGGCAATCTGATCCATGGAATGTGTGTTTACAAAGTCTAGGGATCTCTGTGCCTGCATGTTTGTTTTTATAGGATTTCTAATTAACAGTGGGGTAATTAATTTTACCCACAAATATGGTATTGGGTTGGATGGTGTGTCCCCAGTAAGCTTTAAATACACATTATGGGTTTCCTGGGTCATAGAGGGGGTCCTGGAGCTGACAAAGTGGTATGAAATATTGTGTATGGTGGTCTGAATGTGGTGAAGCTCAATTGCGTTGTCCTGTTTGACAAGCCTTGAGGTATATTTATTTATTTTTGATGCAATATCAAGACACTTCCACCTTTAATTTCCTGTCTGTGTAGATCTAAATGTGTAAAAAGTTTTATAGCCTTGCACTGCTGGGCTGGTGATCTTCGTGTTTCACTGTTGCAGTCATTACATTTGGGTTATCTGCTTGCAGATAGCCCTCAAGTCGGCCTGATTAACAAAGTCTTGGGTCCTGCGTCGGTTGCTGTCCCTTCTTCCATGACGTCAGGGGTATAAAAATGCAGCCGACGGCATTACATCAGTCTTTCTTGCCGTACAGTGCCCGAAGTAGAAGCAGTTCGCAAGTGCCGGTTGGCAGACTCCTGAAATTTTCATTTTCGAGTTTCATAACCGAAGTCTTCAACTAAAGCCAAGTACCCCGTTGGGAAAACTTTTTCTTGCTCCTTACCGATGTCAGTAAAAGTTAATTGCATTACTTGTGGAAAGCAAATACCTCAAAGATTTTCATTCGTACTGTATTCCTTGCCTAGGCCCTGACCACAACGTACCTTGCTGTCGGTTTTGTGCTTTATTTAATCAGCACCCTATCAGTCGTCTGTATATTTTCGCCTCTAAATATTTCTGTTCTCTGTTTAATTATCCAGAAATGTTGTTGGTTGGCCATCTGGGGGGAAAAAAACAAAAAAAAATGCAAAGATAAAGACAGAGACAGGCCGCCGAGGTCCAAAACTGCCAACGACGCTTCTCCTAAGCAAGTCGCCAGTTCGCCGGTACTCAGTGAGGTGCTTTCGCAACCCCTGATACCCGCTACTTCTGATTCGCAGGCTTCTACTGAGACCCATTCGGAGTCCCGTATGCCGCGAGATGCTTCAACTATGGAACCCGCGGATGTCTCTACCTTGGATAGGTCCGGAGCTGCTGTGTAGGCACCGGCTTCTGAGAGTGTATTTAGGCCTACGGACTTGCATATTAAACCGATGCCCAGGCCACATACTCAGGCCTCTATGCCTAAAAAACAAATAAGAATGTCTGAAGATTTAATGACTCTAATCAGGGGTAGCCACCCCCCCTTTCTAAGAGGCCCAGGACTGAAGTTGTTTATAAATCTTCTGATCAGGATTCTGTTTTTTCTGATTCATAGATTCATAGCTTAGTACTAAGCTAACTGCCCTTGCAAGCCATTTTAAGCCTAGCCAATTACCCCTTGTGAGACTTGAACCCTACACCTTGTGTTTGTAAGGCAAACACCTTGGTCATTAAGCTACCCTCAACAACCCCCTTCTTCTGATCTAGATTTGCTCTTCTCTGCTTATGAGGATTCTGGTGCAGAGGACTCCATTCCCTCTTCTTCCCCTCCAGAGGATTTTTCTTTTGGGGAAACCTTGCATACTCTAAGGGAGCATTTCCACTCGGAAAGCCAGGATTTTTCTGATTCAAAAAAGAGGCTTAGGGATTTCTTACTCCTACCTCAGCATAGGCCTTTAGCTATTCCTCCTGTACTAGACATTGTTGATGCTTTTTCAGAATCTAGTTTGGCCCCTGATTCCTTGCCTCCTGCTCCCAGAAAACCTGACTGGTACTACAGGGTCCCCAAGTCACACAAGTTCCCTTTTAAAAATCCTATTGTGGATCCAGAGACTATTTCACAGGGGTCCAAGGGCATTAAGGCTTCTACTGCTAAAAATCCTACCCCTTCTGATAGACTCCAGGGCGCTGAATAGATGGGGTAAGAAGGTTTACACTTCTGCAACCTTTGCCATTAGGGCTTTAAACTGCCAGTTTCACATGTTAAAGTATCAGCAACATGTTATTGGATTGCTTAAACAGAAAATAATGTTGATTCCTGACTATGGAAAATAAAGAATTACAGGATTTAATGCATTCTGCTGAACAAGTTGAAAAACGTACTTTGCAATGTGGTTTTGATTCATTGGAGGCCTCTTGCCGGGCTGCTGTTACTGGGTCTGTGCTCAGAAGGCATGCTTGGCTAAAGGAGCAATCTTTGCGTGATAATGTTAAAGCTAAATTGTTGTATGCTCCCTTAAATCAGGACCGCCTGTTTGGCAACAAGGCTGAGGAAGTTCTTAAAAAGATGGAAGATAAAGAAAAATCTATGTGAACTGTTAAAGATTTCTTACAAGTTCAGCCTCCTATATTTAGTAGGCACTGGCCCTCTAAGAATTGTTCCTTTCCAGCCCCTTCCAGGTCATCTCAAGCCAAACCCAGACACAGCAAAAGCCCCAGGTTTCAGTCCCAGGGGACACAGGACTAAGCAGTGGGGGGCCTCCACTTCCAAATCTGGGAATAATAAGATTCCCCCTATGGTAAACTATCTCATTGACTTCAGTTTAAAATTTCCAAGCACTTATCGACTGACTGCCCCTTTGGGGGAAAGATTGCTGTTCATGCAAAGAGCTGGGAACTCATTATCCAGGACAAATGGGTTTTAAATGTAGTGTCCCAGGGATACAGATTTCACTTCCACATTTTGCCAACACCATGCTGATGGCCGGACCTACCCCCAAATCAATGGGCAGAGGCCCAAAAAAAGTACTTTCTCTCTCAAGCATGGGAGCTATTAAATTGGTACCGGAAAAGGGACTAGGTTTCTACTCGAGACTTTTCCTGGTACCCAGAAAAGACTATTCGTGGCGTCCTCTCCTGGACCTGTCTACTCTAAACACCTTTTTGGAAATTCCAAAATTCAAGGTGCTGACTCTTCACCAATTAGTTCCTCTGCTAGACAAAGATGCCTGGTTGGCAACACTAGATTTAAAAGAAGCATACCTGCACATCCCAATCAGGGAGTCTTGCAGAAGATATCTACGCTTCAAAGCAGGCTTACACGCACTATCAGATGTAATGGGATCCTATCTCGCCTACATTCATAACTGATGGGTTCGGAGCCGATCCCTCGGCTCCGACTCGGCCACTATATAGTAGAACGAAGTCTCTAATTGGCTGGGCTACCCCTTATCCCAGAATGCACCACGCCTGCTTCCCCAGATCTCGTTTGCCACTTTTCAAGCTAGACGTAGTCTCGACTTGGCTGGAGCCAAGTAGTTTTTTGGTTACTTTTTGGTCTTTTGACCTAGGGGTTTCTTCATAAATTTAACAAACAGCTGTTTTAACAGCTTTACGTGTGTGTGTAAACTTTTTTGGTGTGATTGGTATTTTTTTCTATTTACCGGGCAAGGCCCGTTAAAGTTAGAGGGCCCTTGCCCTCATTTGTGTGTGGGTGTGCTAAATTTGTCTTACTGTACATTCTATCAGGCTAAGTCCGTTTAAGTTAGAGGGCTTCTGCCCGTTTTGGGTGCTGTATCTCGGGCCAGTCACGTTTGAGTCAAAGGGCTCGTGCCCTACTGAAGGTTGTTTCTTTCGTTGTGGTAAAACTGTGGTGTGACAGGATGTCGAAAGAGCAGAAGTCTGGTTTTAAAAAGTGCACCAAGTGTAACTACAAAATGTCTATTACCGAAAGCCATGCTGTTTGTGTATATTGTTTAGGACCAAAACATTTACAGGAAACATGTAGTGTTTGTCATGCTTTTTCCTCTAGGGTCCTTCAAGAACGTAAAAATAAGTTGATACTTAAGGGCCTTATTAAGCCCTCCTTTGAGGAAGCTTTGGCTTCTCCTTCCTCTCCAGCTTCTAAAAAGAAAAGGTCGTCTGCTCCAACCAGTCCGTCGGAACAGACTTCCAAGAAGCATAGGTCGACCTCTTCTTCCTCTGCTCCAATGGCTTCGGAGCCTCGGGTGGAAGGATCTGCCTCGATACCTCTTTCCTCGGCTCCATTGGTGTCGGAGCCGTAGGTTGGGGGATAGAGAGGCGAATCATCTGCTTCGGCTCCGTTGGTCTCGGAGCCGTTGGAGGTGTGCAACTCAGACTCTCCCCCCTCGGCCCCGAAGTCCCCTTCGGCGCCGACACTTATACATACGGTTCCGGTGCCGATAGTGTTGGAGCAGTTTCGGAGCCGGTCCCCTGGTCTTTCGGAGCCGAGAGAAGTCGTCTCGGCCTCCATCTATTTCCTCTAAATCCTCCAGGTTGTCTGACTCAGATTTGGACAGAGTTATCCAGAGGCTTTTCCAGTCCCCGGTTTTTGCAAAAATGGTCTCGGCTCCAGCCCACACGGCTCCGGAGCCGATCCCCACTTCGACACATCCGATTCCTCCTCCAACCTCCTCGGAGCCGTTGGAGTCGGTGATGGTAGAGCAGAGCAGAGTCTTCCAGTCGGAACCGAGACTCCCTCGGAGCCTCTCTGTTCCGACCATCATTCCTACCCTGTCCTTGGCGTCGGGGTTCGGTACCGGGACTTCCTCGGTCGGGGCCGAGGGGAACACTTTGGAACTGGTAGCTTCGGTGCCTAGTCTTCCCCTCGGAGTGTCGGCCGCAGGGATTCCCGGTACCGTCGTGGTCTCTCGGCCGGTATCCTCTGTAGAGTCTGGAGGTCCTGCTTTTGAGGCCATGAGGAGTGCGCTGACCATGTCCTTGCCGGCTCAGCAAGTCTCTACCTCACCGTCCCTAGACTTGGGAACTGGTGCTTCTGGTGTGCTTCATTCCCACGACAGCAGGGCCTCAGGGCCTGAGGATAGCCTCTTGGGGGGTTCCCTTCTCCCGGGAGGTCCTTCTGAATCCGCTTCGGATGAACCTCCAAGGAAGAAATTGTGCAAGAGGAAGCACATTGACTCCCAGGATGAGTCTATCACATCAGATACTGACCTCGATGATGCGGTGGGGTCCCCAAAATCGTCCTCGGATGACGTCTCATTCTCAGATATCCTCGAGATCCTGAGACAGAGAGGCGATTGGCAGTCCAAAACCCCTTCCGCAGAGGAGTCAGTCTTCCTCAAGGCTTTTGGGGCCCAGCCCTCTGTCTCCTGGGTGTCTCCACCCTTCGATTAATTGCTAGATTTAGTTTCTCGAAGGGTGTGGGAACACCCTGATTCTGTGGAACCGGTGCCCGCCAGGCCTAACAAGTTCCTCTCAGCCCCTCCTCAAAAGGAATTTTTGACCAAAGGAGTTGCAGTAGATGCGATGGTGGTGGCATCTGCCACTCAGCAGGATGTGGCAGAGGCTTCAACGTCTATTCACCCTCCTAATAAGGATTCCAGGAGCATGGATAGGTACGGGAAGTGTACCCTTTCTTCAGCAGCCTTTACCCTGCGGTCGCTGAATTACCTTTGTCATTTCACCAGGCTCCAAAGGGACCTCCTCAAAGAGTTAGGAGATTGTCTTACGGGTAACCTTCCTGAGGCGTTAGCCCAAACTGTTGGTGCCCAGATGACTACCCTATCTTCGATAGTCAACTCTTCCATGAGGCTCATCTCATATGCGGCCGAAGGGGCGAGTAGAGCAGCGGGATCAGGCGTGGCTCTTAGAAGACACACCTGGTTACGCTTGTGTCCCTTTGCGGAGGCTTTTAAGTCTTCCTTCACCGACGCCCCTTTTGATGGGTCCTCCCTGTTTGGACCCAAGGTGAAGGACACACTGACTCGGTGCGAGCAGGAGGGCAAGACTTGACTGCCGTGGGGGCCCGTTTTTCCGCTCCTTCCAGACCTTACCCCAAGGCCCAGAGAGGAGGGAAAATGTGGTTCAGGAAATCTCAAAGGTCTTTCCCTACTCCACCGAGTGATCCCCTCTCTAGAGGCGGGGGGGGGGGATTCAGGAAGACGCCGCCCCAGAGGCGGCAGAGGCCCCCGTAACTCTGGAGACCGCGATTCATTCGTGGTCCATCCTACGCTCCCCGTCCCTGAGACGTGGCCCGACTGCGCATCTCCGGAGCCAGTCGGGGGTCGTTTTGCGGAACACCCACAGGCTTGGGAATCTATCACCAAGGATCGTTGGGTACTCCGAACCATAACCGGAGGCTATCTTATCCCTTTCACCAAGATCCCCCCTCTTCCTATCAGTAAAATCCCGCATGTGCCACCCAGTCAGCGGGATCAAGCAGCGGTCGCGGTTTCAAAGCTGCTAAGAAAAGGAGTCATCCAGCCTGTCCCCGCTGACCAGATTGGATCAGGAACTTACTCAAGACTATTTTTGGTGCCAAAAAAGACAGGGGACTTAAGGCCCATTTTGGACCTCAGCTCATTGAATCGCTTTGTAAAAAAATCCAAATTCCGAATGGTCACCCTTCAATCCATTCTCCCGTTATTGGAGAAGGATGTCTGGATGTGCTCCATAGATCTCAAGGACGCTTACTATCACATTCTGATAAGTCAAGAGTCCAGGAGTCATTTACGCTTCCGCCTGGGAACCAGTCATTTCCAGTTCGAGCACTGCCCTTTGGCCTCACCACAGCCCCCAGGGTGTTCACCAAGTGTCTGGCAGTGGTGACAGCTCACTTGAGAAGTCTAGGATTCCAAGTGTTTCCCTATCTAGACGACTGGCTCCTTACTGCCACCTCCAAGCATCTATTAGTTCGGGCGCTTATGATCACAGTCAGTTTGGGTCATTCACTAGGAATCTTGTTCAGTTGGGGAAAATCTGTGCTGCAGCCGTCTCAGCGTATTACATTTATAGGCGCAGAGTTAGACACAAGAAGAATGCAGGCATTCTTGCCTGTAGAAAGGATTCAGGTCCTGCAGTCTCAGGTTCAAACCCTGTTACCCAGATCACGAGTTCAGGCCAGACTGATTGATTCTGCAGTTATTGGGCACGATGGCCTCTACTATTCTACTAGTCCCCTTAGCCAGGCTGCACATGCGGGTGCTGCAGTGGCTACTGTCGGTTCAGTGGTCCTTTCAGGAACTTCCCCTGAACCATTTGGTCCAGATTACCGAAATTTGCCGTCGGGACCTATATTGGTGGCTACTTCGGTCCAACCTGGACCAGGGACGACCCTTTGCCCTTCAGCCTCCTGTCGCCACGGTGACCACGGACGCCTCCCAGACAGGGTGGGGGGATCATTATCTGGACAGGTCTGTCCAAGGCACGTGGCAGGCTCACGAAACGCACTTGCATATCAATATCCTGGAAATGAGAGCGGTGCTACTTGTGTTGCAAGCACTTCATCATGCTCTTCCTCGGGGTACTATTGCGATCCTATCCGACAACATGTTGGTAGTCTGGTACATAAACAAGCAAGGCGGAACCAGGTCCTACCCTCTTTGCCGAGAGGCCATGAGAGTGTGGCATTGTGCGATTTCTACCCAGCGTTTCCTAGTGGCAACGCACATTCCGGGGAAATCCAATGTGATTGCAGACAGGCTGAGCAGAACTCTCCTGTTACCCCATGAGTGGTCCCTCAACGACAGGGTGGCTGCAAACATCTTCGCCAAGTGGGGCCTCCCTTGTTGCGACTTGTTCACTAGTCCTCACAATGTGAAATGCAGGGACTTCACTCTGACTCCCTCTCAGGGGCAGATTCCCAGGGACGCTCTAGCTCACAGTTGGCCCCCCTGGTCTACTTTACGCCTTCCCTCCGGTTCCCCTTCTCCCGAAGGTGATACAGAAGGCGATTTATCTAGGGAGCGACATGATTTTGATCGCTCCACACTGGCCTAGTCAGGTTTGGTTCCCCTTCCTTCTGAGGTATGCGGTGGAGGGCCCATGGTTTCTGGACCTATTGCCCGACCTGTTGACTCATCAGTTGCGACAGTCTCACCCATCCCTCAGATCCTTGAGGTTGGCCGCTTGGTTACTCCACTTCCAGCCTTAGTCAGAGATAACTCTTTTTCTCCAGACGTCATCTACATTTTGTCCTCTTCTCACAAACCTTCCACTATTAAACTGTATTCTAGCAAGTGGAAGAGGTTTGCTCTTTGGGCCCAGCAACGAGGTATAGATCCCCTTACCGCCCCAGTACCTCAGGTTTTAGAATTCCTGGCTTCTTTGTTTTATTTGGGCTCTTCAGTTTCCACAATTAAAGTCCAACTGGCGGCTATCTCTAATTTTCATGTCTCCTTTGAGCCTTCCTTAATGGCAAACAGGCTTTGCAAATCTTTCCTTAAAGGAGTGTTGCTCCTTCGGCCCCCAATAGCCCATCCTGTGCCCCCTTGGGATCTGAATATGGTTCTAGCTTCTTTAACTGCCCGTCCCTTTGAGCCAGCAGCTACTTGTGATTTAAAATTTCTATCTTGGAAAACCGCTTTTTAGTGGCAATAACCTCTGCCAAGCGGGTCTCAGAGCTTCAGGCTCTCTGTTCTAATCCTCCTTATTTGACTTTTCACAAAGACAGAGTGTCTCTCAAGTTAAATCCCTCTTTCTTGCCCAAGGTAGCATCCCCCTTATGCATTCAACAATCCTTGGAGCTCCCTGTGTTTTTTCCCAAATTCTCCAATAGCGCAGAATATATTTTCCATCAGTTGGATGTTCACAGACAACTGCGTTTTTATTTAAGTAGGACCAATCAGACACGAAAGTCAGATCAGCTGTTTGTGTCCTTTGCGGAAAATAGGTTGCGTCAACCGGTGGCTAAAACCACCATATCCAAATGGATTAAAGATTGCATCTCCTTCATCTATTCACAGTCCGGCAAAGAGCTACCATTCCCAGTCGAGGCTCATTCTACCAGGGCAATGGCTACTTCTGTAGCATTTCACTCCAAATTATCAATAGATGATTTCCATGCGGCTGCTACCTGGACTTCTCCGCACACCTTTATTTCTCATTACAAGATAGATGTGGCTTCTCGAGGTAGAGCTTCCTTTGGTTCCACAGTTCTCAGGAGTGTTTTCCAATGAGCCACCCGGGATTTAGGTGCTAGGGATGCTGTCCCATCAGTTATGAATGTAGGCGAGATAGGATCCCATTACATCTTTTAGTTATGTACTTACCATAACTTCGGATGTATGGGATCCATCTCTCCTACATTCATATGTACCCGCCCTCCTTCCCCCTTCCCATTGGACTTAGAGGAAATGTTGCTACTTATTGAGTTTTTCTCTTGAAGGACTTTAGTTTGTTACAGTTGTTGGTATGTTTCTGTGCCTGGATGTAGGTATATAAAAGCGAACAAACAAGATCTAGGGAAGCAGGTGTGGTGCATTCTGGGATAAGGGGTAGCCCAGCCAATTAGAGACTTCGTTCTACTATATAGTGGCTGAGTCGGAGCCGAGGGATCGGCTGTGAACCCATCAGTTATGAATGTAGGCTAGATGGATCCCATACATCCGAAGATATGGTAAGTACATAACTAAAAGTTCTCTGCACTGCCCTTTGGCTTATCTACTGCACCCAGGGTATTCACAAAGTGCCTAGCTCCAGTTATTGCATTTTGCAGGCAAAGACATTTTCAGATATACCCATACCTGGACAATTGTCTAATTCAGGCAGAAAGCCAGGATATACTTTTGAATCATCTGGCCTTTGTACAAAGGGTGCTAACTTGTCTGGGGTACACCATAAACGAAGAGAAATCACACGTGGTAACCGGTCAAATTATATTACTGGGAGCAAGCTTGAACACAACTTCCCAGATGGCTTACCTCATGCCAGAGAAACAAATTCATTTGACAAACTACTTCAAACAAGTGGCCACAAAAACCCTGCTATCTGCATGACAAATACTGCAAGCCTTGGGGTTCATGGCCTCCTGCATTCTTCTAATTCCATATGCAAGACTGAATATGAGGAAACTACAGTGGTATCTAAAAAGCCTATGATGTCAGCATTCTCAGGATCTTGAAGCAACGATTCCTTTCATACCTTGCCTACACCTAGATTTCCTTTGGTGGGCAGAGGCCTGCCACCAAAACAAGGGACTACCTTTCACACCACCCCCTGCCGCCCAAATCCTAACAGACGCATCAGACTATGCATGGGGGGCTCACCTGGCAGGGAAGTGCATTCAGGGCAAATGGAACCAAAGTCAAATGCACCTGCATATCAATCAAAAATAAATGTTAGCTGTACAGAATGCTCTGACAGCCTTCAAGGACCACATTCTCCCAGGACAACTTATGGTAAAGACGGACAGCATCACTGTTATGTGGTACATAAACAAGCGGGGGGGGGTGTACACATTCTTACACCTTCTGCAGACTAGCCATGGCATTGTGGAACACAGCCTTGAGCTACCAAGTGCACCTACAAGCTCAATTCCTGCCAGGAAAATTTACACTGGCAGACGGACTAAGCAGAAACCTCATGGACCCACACGAGTGGAAACTAGAACCAAGGATTTTCAACATGTTGAAAAGCAAATGGGGGAGCCCAGATATAGACCTGTTTGCCTCTCCCCAGAACTACCAATTGGACACATTTTGCACAAGGACTTCCCACAAGCAAGCCTGGAAAGTGGATGCCCTGCCCTTCAGCTGGAAAAAACTAGTCAGTCTATGCCCCCCCGCTCCAAAGTACTACTAAAATTTGAACAGGACAAACCAAGGATGATTTTGATTGCTCCAGACTGGCCATGCCAACATTGGTACCCCCTCCTGCGCAGTGTCACGGTTATCCTCATGGCTCCTGCCTCATACTCCTTCCCTGTTGTCTCAGCAGGAGAACTAGATTTTGCACCCTCAGCTTCCAACACTGAACCTTGCAGCCTGGCTAATTGCATAATCTCTCCTCTACCATCCCTCAGTAAACCTGTGATGGATATCATTTTAGAGGCAAGGAGGCCTAATACTAGAACATCTTATGCTGAAAAATGGAAGAGATTCTGTGCCTGGAACCAGTCTCAACGGATGAGCACAGCAGCGCCCAATTTACCTCAGATGTTACAATACTTAACTGAAATGCTTCACAAGGGTCTGTCTTTTTCCTCCATTAAAATCCACGCCTCAGCCATTTCAGCTCATTATAACACTGAACCTCCCCTCTTCTCTCATCCACTGCTCAAGCAGTTCCTTAAAGGGGCCAAAAATTTGAGACCACCCAGGAGAGCTCCAACCCTCAGTCTGGGACCTTAACTTTGTTTTGGAGAAACTCACTCTACCTCCTTTTGAGCCAGCTGCTACGTACTTAAAATTTCTTTCTTGGAAAACCGCTTTCCTTTTAGCAATCACTTCAGCTAGAAGGATATCTGAATTACAGGCCCTTATGGCAGTGGAGCCTTTCATCATCTTTTATGCGGACAGGGTGTCCCTCAGAACCAATCCATCCTTCATGCCCAAGGTGGTATCTAGTGTGGCTCCTAATCAGTCTATTAATTTGCCAACCTTCTTTCCCAATCCACAGAACAAAGGGGAACGGGATACTGCATTCCTTAGATGTGCACAAACTTAGATTCTACTTGGACAGGACTAAACCTCAAAGGAAATCTGAAAAACTGCTGGTGGCATTTGCTGCTGGGGCAGAGGGGAAGGCTATTTCAAAGCAAACCATTTGTAAATGGATCGGCCATTGCATTCATCTCTGCTATAAGCACCATGGAAAACCTATCCCCCAGGGGATCAGACTTCACTCCACCAGGGCTGCATCTACTTCTACAGCCTTTCTCAGAGGCGTCCCTATTAGGGACATCCTAGAAGCTGCTACCTGGAGTTCTGTGCATAATTTCACCAAGCATCATTTTCCAATTTTCTCTAAATCCAGAGCTGGCTTTGCCACTGCAGTCTTGCAGGGCCTTACAGCTGGTCCTAATGCTGTCTAAATTCCTTCTCCCAACCATAGCTTTGGGAATCTACCCAAATGTAATGACTGCAACAGTGAAACACGAAGAACATAGCACAGTTGTGTACACTTACCATAAATGTAGATGTTCGAGTGTATTCACTGTTGCAGTCCTGGTTACCCTCACTACAGCCCCCTAACTTCTTTTGGCTATACCTCTACTTTCCTTTACTATGCTTAAAAGCCTTTTTGGTGTGTTTGCTTTTTTG
Organism: Protopterus annectens; assembly: GCF_019279795.1. NCBI lineage: Eukaryota > Metazoa > Chordata > Ceratodontiformes > Protopteridae > Protopterus > Protopterus annectens. The sequence continues at coordinate 378,395,297 of NC_056736.1, forward strand.
TTGGAGATGTATCATTGTATTTTAATATTTAATTGCTCCCCATTAGGGGGGCACCTGATATCTGGGGCAAGAAAAACTGATGTAATGGCGTCTGCTGCATGTTTTATACCCCTGACTACCTGATGTCATGGAAGGGACAGCAACCAATGCCGGACCCAAGACTTTTTTAATCAGGCCGACTGAGGGTTAGCTGCAAGCAGATAACCTAAATGTAATGACTGCAACAGTGATTACACTCTGGTAAGTGTACACAACTGTATTTACTGCATGGCTTTAAACCATCTCTCAGTGACTACAGAGATGTTAGCATTCTTTTGGGTGAGGAGAACTTTAAGGAACTAGTTTCTTCTTTAGACCCCTAGAATTGAGCAGTAACACCTTTAGAATTTCTTGGTTAAGATTTACTATGCCAGAAGGATTATCAGGTTGGCATTGCCTAAAAAAGCGCTATGGATGAGAGCAGTATTTTAGCTAATATTCAAAAGCCTATAGGGGAGAGGTGCAGACTGTCACTGGCAAAGCAGCATGCTCTGTTAACCATCTCTTTCCATGCTGACAGATATTGCACACCTTTAGAATGACATCAGAAATTAAGTCAGTTATTAGTCATCTTCTGTTCCTATTGTGACATCCTTGGAGAAGGTAGAATGCAGTTCAGTACTAGGTTCATACCAGCTTGGGATACATATTCCAAGACCTCCATGGTGTGCCCCTTTGTGTAATCTAGAGAGTGCATCTTGGGTCATTTACACTCCCATGGACTATGACTTGAGTCACACTAGTACTTGTGGTCCATTGACCTGAGTGTGTGACCCCCCCCTGATGAGCAAGTGACTGACTTTCTGCTTACCCTTCCTGGTGAACTGGACATCATTGTTTCTCAGTGGAGTCTCCAGTGACCAGAACGTTGTCATGTAGTGGCTTTCCTTGTAGACTTAGAAATAGCGGCTCAATGAGGTGTGGCTGTGTGTTGATTTGGGACTGCATACGTGTCATTCTAGGAGGTGTTTGGGGGGGTTTGGAAGGTAGCACTTAAGTGCATCAGCAGATGTGGGTTTGTGTCTGGTTCATGCTGTGGGTGATGGGTGCAGCGTGTATATTACTGACGTTCTGATTGACATTAGGAGTGCTTTTATGGGAGCGCTTTCCTTTTAGTGACATTGTGTAAGTACACACACATTATCATTTTGACAGATAGTTGTCCTTGAACACAAGGCAAGCTCTACATTGCCTTAGGATGCCCATATCCATCAGGTTTATAATGGAGATTGTATCCATAGCAACAGACCCTTATTTATTGATTAAGACAGTTGCTTTAAGAATGTAAAGCAAATTCAGGAGTATCTGGTTTACACCTCTAGTGGCAGTGCTTGTCACTGCACAAAGCAGTTGCTCTGTGTGCCAGTAGGTATTGGTAAAATTTCAGGGATGCTTTTACAGGAAAAATGTTAACTAAGGGGTATCTGCATTCTTTACAAGGTACTGCCATACACTAGAAACCACTGTAGTAGACCCTTTTAAATTATGGGTGAAGTATTTAGTGAGACACTCTGAAGTTAGGTTAGACCACAGCTTATCAAACGGTACTTTTTGAAAAGAATGAATTAGTTGTGTAAAGAATGATAAATAGTTGGGATTCGCCTAATTGGTTACTACTAGTGCTGATCTCACCATAGCTTCACACTGCTGAGATACAATGTTCCTTTATTTCTTCTCACCAGAAGCAAAATATTAGCACCAATTCCAAGATGAGAAGCAGGCCATAAGCTCTTTGGTGATCAGCTGTCTAGTTCCAGATGATGCTGGGGCTGTGGGCTTATAGTGGCTATTTCCTAGTAGATGGCTTAAATAATGAGAACAGTCAGGAAGGTCCTACACAGACATTCCCTGCCAAGTCATAGACTGGAATCAGTGACCCTCTGCCCTTTAGGTACAACACAGTACACTAATTCCAAGACGGCTTCTATAAAGCAGTTATAAGACTTTTTGGTGATTAACAGTGTCCAGGAAATACTGTCCGTATACTCTTCTCACCAGGAGCAAAACAGAAGCACTATTCCCAAGACAACTACTAATGGGCAGAACAAGTGCCCGCCAACAATTGGTGGTCTTGGACCATTTATTCCGAATTTTAAAGGAAAGTTGGAAAAAATAAGCTTGTATCCTAGGAGTTGCTGTGTGACTTGTATACAGTCATACCAAATAGCTGTATCCAATACACTGATGACTCCACCCTGATTTGCTCAACTGCTTCTCCCACAGACCTGAGGGTCGCTACCCAGTCCAACTTTAATACCATAGAAAATTGGCTCTCTGAACATTGTTACTAAATCCCCAAAAAAAAATAAAATGCTGTTATTCTCTCCAACTCATAGGTCTGCTGCCTTCACCTTCACTGTAAATGCAAAAGATGGGACAATAATTTCCCCTGACCCCTCTACAAAATTACTAGGTGTCATTATTGACTACCTAAAGTTTGGACCTACATGTAAATCAAACAATCAAGAACATCAATAAAAAACTTGGGCCACTGTATAGAATAAAAGCCTTCCTAACCCCTCCAGCTAAGATGGCTATAGCTCGCTCTCATCCACTCCCAACACTTTTATATGCCTCCTCCCTTCTCTTCAATTTAAACAAATTTGTACTAAAGACTGTCAACCTGTTACAACCATATTGCCAGATTTGCCACTGGACTGCCTTTTAAAACACACCACTGCATCAACCTAAAACAACTTGGGTGGCTAGAACCTCCCAGTCTCATCCAATATAACCTGCTGATCATGGCTAACCAAATCCTCTATAACCCAGATAACACACCAGCCCTTCAAAATTTTATCACCCCCACAACAATCTAAGATTGCTTCGATCCTCGAACAAGCTTCTAATTCAGACAATCAAAATCAACAACGCAGCTGGAGATGCCCTCTTTGCTAACGCTGCAGGCAGAGCCTGGAACTTAATTCCAGGTGATATTACTTTGCTCTCCCCCCTAGGACAATTTAAAACTAAACTTAAGCAACATTGGGCATTTAACTGGCTTTGCCACTGCAACAAGTCTAGCTAACTCAACAGGAATGTGAATAACCCAACTATTTATTGTTAATTTTCTCCTGACTGTAACCAGGTGCATCTCGTGTCTGCCTATGTATTCTTTGGTAATACTATTTATGTACTCTTGTTTTACTTGTATTATTGTATCTGATAACTCAAGAGCTTATCTCCCCGGGCCTCCAGTGAAAATGGACATAGCTCCAGTTGGACTATCCCAGTCAATAAATGTAAAATAAATAAAAATAAACTCTGCCCACAGGGAGTGTGTGTATTGTCTTGGAGCAGATCATTTTAATACTAACCGTTCTATACGAGCTGCTTTTAACACTAGAACGTTGGCTGACAGATTCAGCAGACTTGTATTAAAGGGTGGTCTTCCTCCTCCTGCAACTTCTTCAGGGGCTCAAACCAACCCAGTAAAAGCTCCTTCGAAGCATAGGAAGTGCTCCCCATCAGAGTCTCCAGGACTTCCTCTGAACTGCCTCCAAAAGTTCCAAAAATTTCTGATCCAACATCCTCAGAATCAAAGGTACGCTCCTCAGATCGAAAATCTTCAAATCCTAAGATTGTGATTGCAGCAATGTCCTACAGCTCAGTTTTCAGATCCCAAGACCTTGAGTCTGAAACCAGTACTTCACACACTCCAAAAGCTCACAGCACAGAATTCATTTTGGATCTGGTCTCGTCTAGGATTAATTCCCCTTTCTTACAAACTCCCAGAAAGTGCTGTAGGCTCCAGTCTACCACATCTCCAGGTCTTCCAGAAGTGTCAGAAGCAGATGTGGGTAGGATGATGCGAAAGTTCCTTAGAGCTCACATCCAGTTTGGGGTCATATCAGCTCCGTCCCCTATTGGATCCGTGAGTCTATCAACCATTTCTCTCACAGTACTGTCTTCTTCTCTGATCTGTCTTTTGGTTTTAGAGCCCCAGAATCCAACCACTTCGAGTAGTGTGGAGTTGGATCTGAAGAGAATCACTTCCTCTATTCCGAAAGCTTCCCTGACCAGTTCCGCTGCTATTCCATCGGATTGGAGCAGATCCCAGAGCTGAAGCAGTAGCATCAGATCCATGTGGCTGGGATAGAGTCCAATGTTATCAGACCCATCCCTGCCCCTTGGATCTTGTTGCTGGGTAGCATGGGTCTGGTCCCCTCTTCCAGGCACAGATCTGGTCAGTCATGAGCTACCCATACTGGAAGTCTCTGCTGTGGTCTAGGTGGCCACAGGTTCTCTGGGTCTGTCTGCTTTTGAGGTTGTGGAAAGGGCCTTGTATCCCTGTAGAGATCTGATCTCTTATCCATCGGATCCACTTCCTATTCCATCTTCAGTTCTGAGCTCAGAGTCTATCAGGCCTATTCCACAGGGACAGCGTGTTGCAGCTAGTTTCCTGTCAGTTCTTGTAGAGGAACATACCCCCTATTCTGATTACCTCCTCAGAGGAGATCCATTGGAAGAGAACATGCAAGAAGAGCACATAGATTCCCTGTTGGAAAAATTCACTGAGGATATTGATTTCAAGGCTTGAGAGTGGTCCCGCAGATCACCGGATGTTGTCTCCTTTGGAGATGTATTCGAGATCCTTAGGCAGAAAGATGGTTAGTCTTCCGATAGTCCTTCTCCAGAGGAATCTGTATTTTTGGAAGCTTTTGGTTCTGGCCCATGCATGTCTTGGGTTACCTCCCTGGCAGATCTCATTGGTTTTGATTCTCACCAAGCATGGAAGGAGACTGATTCTACTGAACCTGTACAGAGAGAACCTGAAAAAATTCCATCCCCCCCTTACGGTAGGCCCCACTGGAGCAAAGGAATTCCAGTAGCTGCTATTGTGGTGGCGTCAGCCACTAAAAAAAGAGTTAACAGAACTAGTCTGTTCACCTGCCAAACAGAAGGTCCAAGGTGCTGGACAGATTCGGAAACAGAGTCCGTCTTTGCCTCAGCGGCACTCACCTTGGGGTCTGTTAATTACCTGGCGTACTCCACAAGACTGCAAAGACATTTGACCAAAGAACTATCAAATTCTGAGTTATGTCTATGGAGGATTTGAAAATATCTCAGCTGGCCGCTCTTGTCAATTTCCGTGTCCATGAGGTTAATCTCTCATGCATCTGAAGGCACCTCACGGGCTGCTGGTTTAGGCATTGCTGTAAGGAGACCTGCCTGAATGTAGCTATGTGACTTTGCTGAGCCCTTCAAGACGTCTTTCATCAATGCTCCCAACATATTTTAGACCATCTGTGAAAGAAACACTTTTACCTAAAGTGAACTAGAAGGAAAGACCATGGCTGCCATGGAAATAGTTTTCTACCCCTTGGTGAACCTTCTGTAGAAATCTGAGAGTCAGTAAGATGTCATGCAAATCTTGGGAGCTTTTCTAAGAGCCATACAGGGACAACTCCTCCAGAGGCAGAGGAGGCAGTTCTAATGGTAGATGTCGCCCCAGAGGAGTTCTGCAAAATTAGGGTTTTTCAGTTCCTTTCTGGACAAACCCCATCAGCACTCCTGAAGTGCAGCCTTGACTGCTCACCTCTGGAGGCAGTTGGGGGATGATTTTCCTTGCACCCAGATGCCTGGGCTACTATAAGATTCTTGGGTGCTAATAATATCCAGAGGCTGTTCCACTGTTCCATACCATTTTTCCAACCCCCAGTCTACAGAAGAAATTTTTTGATGTTCCCAGTCAGAGGAAGCAGCAGCTCAAGAAATTCAAAAGCTACTAGACGAGAGTCATCCAGGAGGTCATACAAGAGCAAATTGGATTCGGAACTTATGCTTTTGCTTTTAGTGCCCAAAATACAGGGGACCCGAGACCAATTTTGGATCTGATCAAACTGAATACGTGATAAAATCAAATTTCCGAATGGTCATGGTCCAGTCTATTTTGCCATTTCTTTGCAAGGATGATTTGATGTGCTTCATAGGTCTTCAGGATGTTTCGTATCGCATCAAAATAGACGGGCACTCCTAAAGACATTTGTGCTTTTGGCCGGGAGGCAGTCACTACCATTTCAGAACCCTGCCATTTGGACTCACCACAGCCCCCCAGGGTGTTCACTGGATGTGTGGCAATTGACAGCTCATTTGAGACTCTAAGGATTGAATGTTTCAGTATATAGATGACTGGCTCCTCGCCGCCTCCTCCGTACATCTTCAACAATCCAGGGACTGTTTGCTCCAGATGTCACTCACTAGGGATAACAATCAATTATGCCAAATCAAATCTGACACCAGTACAGAGCCTGGAGGTTATTGGCACATATCTGAACATGACAATGCAAGTTGCATCCTTACCAGCTCACTGCATAAACGCACTTGGATCTCAGGCTCATGAGATTCTTTCCCATCTGTCTCCTCCCACCAGATTTGTTCAAGCACTGGAGTCTGTGGCAGCAGCAATAGTATTACTACCTTAAGCTCTCTCTGTTCAGTGGTCTATTCAACAACCCTGTCCTTTCCAGGCAAACTTACACCAGTTTGCAAACACCACATCCATTGGTGGATCCAGTTAGACATTTATCTATGTCAACCCTTTGTTCTACCCCCACCTTCGGCCGCAGTGAGTATGGACACCTCCCAGTTGTAGTGGTGGTGGCACTACTTGGGAAGAATGGTCCGAGGCACATGGACCCCTGCCTCCCCGAGACCAAGTCACGTATCAATGGCCTGGAGACGAGAGCAGTCCTGTTTGTGTTGCAAGCATTCCATGATGTCCTTCCTCTAGGGACTATTGTAATTCAGACAGACAAACATGTCTGCAGTCTGATACATCAACAAACAAGGGGGAACCCGGGCTTGCCCCCTCTGCAGAAAATCTGCGAGAGTGTGGTAATGAGCAATCTCCACCATCCGCTTTCCAGTTACAATGTGCATTTTGGGGAAATCACCATACTAGTGGACAAACTAAGCCGGTCCATTCTGATGCCTCGCGAGTGATGCATCAATCAGTCTGTGAATGAGGAAATTTTCCATTGTTGGGGCCAACTTTGCCACAACCTCTTTGATTTCCCCTACAACAAGTGCAGCAGGTATTTTGCCCTCATCCCCCCTTGGGAGTCAGAGACATGCTGTAGTCCACATTTGGCCATCTGGTCCCCTTTATGCTTATTCCCTACTTCCCTTGATCCCTAAATTCCTATAGAAAGCAATCCAGTTGAAGAGCTCTGTTATCCTCATTGCCCCCTACTGGCATCGACTGGTGTGGCTCCCCTTTTTTTGGTCTCATCTTCACTATCCTCCCTGGATATTGGACTCAACTCCTGATCTCCTCTCGCACCCCTCAGGGATGAATCATGCCAATATTTCAGCACTCAAACTTAACCGCATGGTTTCTCCATTTCCAGTAATAGCCAGACAGCCCAGGCTTTATTCCCCAGTGTGTACCATTCTATTACCCTTACAAAAAGACTCCACCAAGAAGCTTTACAAGAATAAGTGGAAAAGATTTTCCTTGTGAGCATTGAGAAATAATGTTGTCCCTTTTTCCGTCCTTGTCTGTTTTCCTGGCTACACTTTTCAAAGGAGCAGCTAGTTTTTTATGATAAAATTAGAATTGGCAGCAATTTCAAATGTTTGTATAGGAGGTAACCTACAGGCCAAAGAGTAATTTTTATGCAAAGCTTTTCTGAAAGGTGCTTTTCTCCTTGGATGACCTATGAAGGATCCTTCACCTCCCTGGGATCTGACTGTGGTGATACAAGGTCAGACTCTGAAACCTCTTGAACCTTCAGCAAAAAATGATTTAATATTCCTTTCATGGAAAACTGTCCTTTAGTAGCTATCACTTATGCAGAAAGAATGTCTGAACTCCAGGCTGTTTCATCACACTCCCTACATTGTTTTCCACAAAGACTTTATGTGAATATCACATGTAACTTTATGTGAACACAGTAACTTTGCGAACAAGCCCTTACTTTTTACCTAAGGTGGCCTCAATGTAACATTAACCAATCCATTCATTTTCAATTTTTCTTTCCCAATTTTTCGAACTAAGGAAAATACGTACTGCATGCGCACAGGCAATTAAGGTTTTATTTACACAGAATTAAATAAATTAGAAAATCATATCAGCTCTTTGTATCTCATCAAACTGATTGGGTTATCCAGTGTCTAAAGTTACATTGGCTAAATGGATAACTGATTGCATTTTTTGGATCTATTCTCAACAAGGTATTCCTTTACCAAGACCACCTAAAGCCCACTCAGCTTGATCCATGACCACTTCGTCTGCTTTTTGGTAAAGAACTTCTGTTGATATTTGTGCAGCAGCTACGTGGTCCAATGCTCATACCTTTGTTGCTCATTACAAATTGGATGCAATATACAGAAGTAGAGCTGTCTTTGGATCAACGGTCCTCCAATATCCTTCAGTGAGGGCCACCCAAGATTAATGTAGCTCGGGACTCTGTCCCATACGTTGAGGAAGAATGAAAAGGACAGCAACAGATTTAAGTTATGTACTCACCATAACTAGGCATCTGTGTTGTCCATCTTCATTCCTTGTCAGCTTACCTCACATCCACCCCCCTTTAGAATCTTCTGGAGGAACCTGTTGGACTAACTATTGGAACTTATAGTTCTGGGTTTGAGCCCTATTCTTTGAGCTATCCCTTTTTTATCTGATTTATGCGGACTTTATGGCAGCAATCTCTGAGGGTGACGCCCCAACTCTGGCACAGTAATCAAAGAGCCTCAGTCCTCACCACTAGCACCAGCAGAACATTGCGAGGATGACAAGTACACGCACAGTATTCCTAGATGCAACTGTCTGCATCAAGTGTAATTTCCCGTAAGAGCACATAGACCAGTCAGTCCAGGGCTGGTTTCTCCTCCTTTCTCCAGGTCCCCAATAAGACTCCCAACTGGCACAGCTATAGAGTTGAGATCTCAGTTGTGTGACTAAGCCAAGACCTCCAACACCCTCTCTGTCCAACCAGTGCTTTGTGTCCCTGCCCAAGTACCTGGTGTGTACACCTGGGAAAGCCTGACACAGGTTTTCTAGGTATGCCCCTTCTGCCCAGACTATAAGGTATTTTTTTCTTGCCACCAGTCACTCATCAGCTACTTTAAGGCCTTTAACAAAGGGTGCCCAGTCTTGCTGTGTAATGTTACTATCACTACAAATGGTAGTTTGACCAAGAGCAAGGCTATTAGGAGTGGCTCAGTGTCACCAAATAAATACGCAGGTATTCTTAGAACTTAAAATATCTTTCACAAAGATCAGCCACAATGAAATGTTTAAATATGTTCAGTAGTAAATAAAAGGACAAGACCATACTAAATATATATGTATGCTGATATCAGAGTTCAAAAATCACAGGAAATGTATTTATTTACATTTGTTGACCGGGAGAGTCTGACTGGACACTGGTCCATTTTCAGCGGAGGCCCGGGGAGAAAAGCTCCACATTATTATTTGCATTATACAGTTAAAAAAAACATAGCATTTAAATATAGACATTAGTCCAGTTAAGGACGCAAGACAAGAAGAAAACAGATGTAAAACAGCTGTAGAGCATAGTACAATTTTAAAATATAGTGACATATACTAAACATGGTTAAAATGTAGTTGAGATTCATCAGTGAACAATTGATACAAACTGTTTGAGTTACATAACAACCATTAGCAGTTGTTGCTACAAGAAGTTAGTATTACGTGGTAGGTAGCTGGTAACATGAGTAGCCAAGCTTGCTATAAGAGTAGGTTGTTGATAGGGGGCTGAGAGAGGTAGTGGGTGGGGGAAGTGAATGGTATTGGGGGGGGGTTGCAAGGGCATATCTGGCAAGTTTTGAAGTGTGATTTTTAGTAAGGATTTAAAGTGGGTGCAAGAAGTTAGAGGTAATATTTAAAACAAGATTGCAGGACACTCTCAAAGAAAAATATCTAAGCTAAGCTTTGCTATATTCTTGACTATATCTAAAAGAATTATACTGTACCCTAGCGCACTTTCAGAGCAAGCAAGACAGATGTGGCGAGTGGATCTTGATGTCAGGTCGAAGACAAATACAGAATACTCTCTCTCACTAAGAGACTTCCCAAATATTTCAAATAATTACTGCTGGGATAGCTTGTAGACTGACATTTCTTGTCGTCTGACTCTATCCCTTGTGAAAAACAACCATTGATGCAGCTGGCAACATTTAGCATCTACCTGTGAAAATACATACACAAGGGCTTTCCTCAAATCTTGGTACTTGTTGGAAGTCCTAAAGCTAAAGCACTTGCAAGGTAATGCAGAAGTTCCCTAGTTTTAGACATTCTCCTTGCTGCCATAAAGTAATTTAATTTCAGCTATTTAAAATGTATACATTCAAACAGTTAAAATAGTGTATGTACATTTCTGTTCCCTTCCAGCAGGGCATGCTGTGGATCCATTTTTAAACAGCACTTGGTAAAATGCCTCTCTAGTACACGTCTGTGCAATCCATCCTGTATGACCTACAGTTCTACTACATTTGACATAAGCATGCGAGTCTTGTTGATATTCACAAATGACATATAATTATTTACAAAATTCCAGATAGCTGGGCTGGCAGTGTCTCCTTTCATGACATGAGGTATTGGAGATTGACTAGGGCATTATAGGTAGAGGGAGGAGCTCAAGAATTGGATCCAAAGTCTGAAGTATGAGGCAGAGTCGGATCCTTAACCCATTCGTTGAGAGAATGAAAATGGACAGTACAGATGCCTAGTTATGGTGAGTGCATAACATTTTAAGAACACAACACCACTAGGGTGGAAAGGTGGGGAAAATCTAATTTGTGTGACTCATGAATGACAGCTTTGCTGAACAGGAATGTATTTCTGGACTGCTGTTCAAATGAGGTATGCCAGAAATATACATACTTCTGCAGAAGAGAGACAACTGTGCACATTTTGTACCAGGACACCAAACTCAGAGGTGTGAGCAGCAGTCTTGAGTGAGTCTGTTACTGTATGCCATTCTACTGTCCGTTTTGTCCTCTGGGTAATCCAGAAGGTGAACTGGTCAGAAATTCTTCTGTGCAGCTTTATGGCCAAGAAGAGCACTGATTTTACAATTACTCCACTAGTGAGCCTGATAAGGATAGAGCCTGTTCTGTTGTCTGAGCATGTGGATTGCTTGATTCAAAACAAGAGTTCAGTTATGGAGCCCCCCCCCCAACCTGGAGACTCAAAGGCTGACAGCTTGAATGATCTATACTTGTCCTTAAATGAGGCTAAGAAAATGCAAGTAAAATCATGCCTAGCAAAATGGAAAGGCTTCTTCCTTTTGTTGAGGGAGAGATCTTTGTCCTTTCATTGTTTTCTTTGGACTTGCTCCTCAAATGTGTGTCAGATCTTTATAAATCAGGCTTACTTCATATCACTGAAAGTGCATCTGCCATCACTGCCTAGCTTAGGGACACCCCTTTATTCCCTGTTTTTCTGTAAACAATTTTCTCAAAGCAGTCATGTACCTCAGGCCTCCTAAGAAAAGAAATCTTCCTTACTGTGGACCTAAAGTGTTGGAGAATTTAATACTACCATCGTTGCTGCAGCTCCCTTTAAATAGTTAACTTGGACTTTTTCTTGTGACAATTACATGTGATAGAGTATCTGAATTACAGGAGCTAATATATAAACAGTCATTTATTTTCCACAAAGACAAGGTAACCACCTTCACCTTCATACCCAAGGTGGTGACAGATATCTGTTTAAATAATGCCATTAACCTCCCTGTGTTTCACACTGTCCCCCAGAGCAATTGGTGAAAGGATTATCATTTATGTAGGACTATTGAAGTAAGAAAATCAAGCGAGTTATTCATTGATTATGCTAAGTATAGGAAGGAAAGTTTGTTTCAGAACAGACCATTTCAAACTGACTAGATAGCTAATTTATTTTTGCTAGTCCTTCCAAGGCAGAATAGCACAAGAGCATCTGAGGGCCCACTCCAAAAGGGCAACAGCAGCTGCTATAGCCTTCCTTAGGGGAGTGGGGTTAGCACCTAGGCCAACTTGAAAGTAGCTTTACCTACTTACTGGTACATAACCTGGACATTTATCTGTAGAGCCAGGCAGAATATACTACAATCATCACTCAAGTACTGATGCACCCTATATCTTCACATGGCCAGCCATCTACAGGTCTGTAAGAGTTGGAAATTTTCCCAAAAGTTAGCAGTACAGTAACAGTTAAATTAATGAACAAAGTACTGACATGTAGAGAACATGCAGAATTGTGGATGTTAGCATATGCTCATTTTGCAGTAATACTTCCCCTCTCTCCTCCACCTCTGTTTCCTACATGTAACAGTCTGGGAATTGGTGTTGGGTAGCCAATTACTTTTTCCCCAGCTTTCATTTTTTCTAACCCTACAGGGTGCCCCACACCTAACGTTTTATTGTTACATGAAGAGGGAGGGAGCTTTGAATTTTATTATGTTGTCATTAGTGGGGTATTTGTCACTTGGGTGGCTAGTTTTCTGGTTTGTAATTAGTGGGGCAAGAAAACATTAAAGGTTGGACATGCACCTTTACCCTTGGCTGTCTGGCCTACTTGAGCAAAGTTCCAAAAGTTAACACTTCAACAGTGAACACAGTGTAACATCTGCAGCTGTGGTGATCCTGTATCGAAGGCCTCCTAGGAAAGAAATCTCCCTGCTGTGAGACCTAAACTGCGTTTCAGATGTTAACACTGCCAGCCAAATTT
>NC_056736.1:378979567-379021367 GCF_019279795.1 Protopterus annectens
CGCAGATTGCCAGAAGCATCATGATCCTGAGCTCAGAGTCTGTGAGTTGGGTAGTTCAATAATGTAGCAGTCTTTTGAAAGTTTGTTGAGTTAGTTTGAGTTCCCTCTCTTCCTCCCTGGCTGGGTCCATCGTGTTTGAGTTTTTGTATAGTTTTAGTGTTAAGTTAGTGTGTTGTTGCTTCCTCTCCCCCCTCAGTGATCTGTGTGCCTTTGAGTATGTGGTGAGTGGGTCTGAGTAGAAAAGTTTTTTTTCTTTTTTCCTTCTCCCTTTTGTGATGGTTTTCTGAGAGACATGGCTGATCCCAAGCCGGTCTTTAAGAGGTGCACTGGGTGTGGCAACAAATTTATCACCCGCCGATGGCCGCACACTTTGCGTTGTGTTTGGGTGTAGCCCATTTAAGCACTGATTGTACCATTTGCGCAGGTTTTAACCCGCGCACCGTCACGTATAGATGGGTTAAGTTGGCCTTGAACGGCCTTCTACCGAGGCGGCTGCCTCTTCTACTGCTTTGGTCACAGCAGCTGCTGTGGCTGCCTCTCCTTCCTCTGTTGTCCTTCCTTCTCCTCCCTCCCAGGCCTGGGACTCGCCCTCCCATTTCTAAGCCTGTGGAAGCGGAGTGCAGAAATGGCAGAGAAGAGGAGAGCGCACTCAGGTCTGCAAAACGCAAGAGGTCCCCGGACCTTTCTACTTCAGGAACTCCCGTCAAGAGTCAGTCTAGGCTCGTGACTCCCCTCGGCTCAGATCTCCCAGATTTTCCCTGTAGCTGGAGGAGTGACAACCACCATCTAGGGCCTCTGTTCCTCGACCCACCAGGTCAGAATCTGTTGCCTCATTGCAGTCCACCCGAAGCCTTTCCGAAGTCAATTTGGATAAAATGAGGAGGTTCATTTGTACACAAATCCAGATAGGAGTCTTGCCAGGCCCCTGTCCCAAAGGAGGGGGAGCTCACTTGCTTCCTTCATGCCAGTTTCTCTTTCTCCGATCCAACTAACTGGTTCTGAGTGCTTTGACCCGGGGATGACCTTAGGGGGTTGGCACCGACAGTACCTGTTTCCTCAATGCCGGCAGCTGTCTGGAGCATGTCGGATCCGACCAGTTCGGAACCGGATGGCTCTCTGAGCTGGAGCCTGGGTGTCGGATCCAAGAGAGTGGAACTTTTTCCATCGGCTCCAGAATTGTTGGGCCTAGTCCCCCCCTCCTCGGCTCAATTTTTTGTGTCAGATTCGAGGAGAACGGTTTCCTTGTGGCCCAGGAGGCACGTTCTCCCTCTGCATTCCATGTGGTAGAAAGGGTTCTCTCCACTGGATTTGAGACCCTTGACTATTTCCTCGGACTCCGCCCCAACTCCCTTGGCTTTGTCTACGAATCCCATCATTTTTCCAGAGGGACAGCCCATGCTTGAGGAGCCCCAGCCGGTTCCACCTGAGGAACAAGTGGCTTGCAAGATCCCCCTGGCGAGCCCCACCGGAGACGTGCCTCACAAACATACGTGTAAGAGGAGGCACTTGGACTCCCCCCAAGTCCCTCACTGAGGACACTGATTTGGATGATGGGGAAGGTTTCCCCAGATCACCTCCCGAGGATGTCTCCTTAGGAGACATCATGGAAATCCTATGCCAGTGGTTAGCCCCCAAATCTTCCTCTGACAAATACGTGTTCCTGGAGGCTTTCGGCACAGGCCCATCTACTTCCTGGGTGTCCCCTCCCGCAGATGCCCTAGTGGGTTTCTAGAACCATTCTCTGAAAGGCCCGCACAGCAACCCTGAGGGGTTGCCCGACTGCTGTACTCTGGAGGTAGTCTGGGGTCAATTGTCATTGCACCAGGCGGCATGGGAGTCCGAAACATCAGACCGCTGGGTGCTTCATATTATATCCAGAGGATACTCAGTCACGTTTGTGGTTCCTCCCAACCCTCTCAAACACCTCCCGGACGTACCACCCATGCAGAGGGAGGCAGCAGCACCAGAAATTTCCAAGCTGCTAGAGAAGTGAGCCATCTAACCCATCCCCCCAGATCAGTCCGGATCTGGCATCTACTCCAGGTTCTTTTTGGTGCCAAAGAAGATGGGAGACTTGATGCCCATTCTGGACCTATCTACCCTGAACCTGTCAGTTGCCAGAGAAAAGTTCAAGATGGTCATCTTACAGTCCATCAATTCCGTACCTGCAAGAGAGCAACTGGATGTGCCTGTTAGACCTCCAGGATGCTTGCTATCACATAAAGATGAACAGAAGCTCTAGGAGGTTCCTCCACTTCCGGCTAGGAGTCCATCATTACAAATTTTGAGCCCTACCCTTTGGTCTCACCACAGCCCCCAGGGTATTCACCAAAGTGATGGCAGTAGTAGTGGCTCACTTGAGGCTTCAGGGGATTCAGGTCTACCCATACCTGGAAGATTGGCTGCTCATTGCTCCCACCAGGCGTCTTCTTTGTCAAACCAGAGATTATTTCCTAAAGCTTGCACTTCACTTGAGGATTTCAATCAACGCATCCAAATCTCTTCTGAATCCTGTCCAGGTGATGGACTACATTGGGGCATGGGTAGACACACTACAGTCCAAAATTTTCCTGACCACGGAGAGAGTTCAAAACATAAGGATGCATGTTTCCCCCCTCTCCCGTCTCACCTTCCCTTGGCAGAATCTGTTTTGAGGGCCCTAGATTCTATGGCAGCAAACATAATGGTGCTTCTATGCGCCCGGTTACATATGCGAGTACTACAGTGGACTCTAGTGGTGCAACTGACCCTGTTGGATCTTCCATTATCATATCCAATACACCTCAGTCGAGTCTGCAGGTTGTCCCTTCTTTGGTGGATGTACTCTCAGGAAATCCTGGAGGGACAACCTTTTGTTCCAGCCCCTGTCCAAGCCACATTGACCACAGATGCCTCCCAACTTGGTTGGGGGGGCATTGTTTGGGCAGGACAGTCCAAGACCTGTGGTCCCCTATCAAGACCAATTTGCATATAAAGGTTCTGGAGATGAGGGCGGTCCTTTTGGCGTTGCAGGCCCTTCATGCCTTTCTTCCTCTGGGAACCATTGCAATTCAGTCAGACAACATGTCAAGTGGTCTGGTATGTCAACAAACAAGGAGGGACCAGATCTTACCCCCTTTGTCGCGAGGCCATGAGAGTTTGGGAATGGGAGATCACCACCGGTCACTTTCTGATAGCAATGCACATTCTGGGACCTGTCCAACATCCTAGCGGACAGGTTGTCAGACTATACTGATGTCTTACGAGTGATCTCTGAATCCTTCAGTAGCGGAGCAGATCTTTCTGGAATGGGTTCAGCCTTGCTGCGATCTCTTCTCATCTCCTTCCAATGCGAAGTGCAGCGAGTTCTTCATTCTGACACCCCCCCCCCCCCAAGCTGGGGGAGTCCTCCCAGAGGTGCTTTAGTCCATGCTTGGCCTCTCGGTCTTCTGTATGCTTACCCTCCAGCACCTCTTATTCCGAGGTTTCTACAGAAAGCTTGTTGACTGTGGAGCAAAGGGATCCTCATTGCACCGTTTTTGGCCTCGCCAGATATGGTTTCCCTTCCTTTGGTCTCATCTTCTGGCTGCACCTTGGATCTTGGATACCAGTCATGATCTTTTTCACACCACTCGGGGGGGGGGGGGGGTTGGGGGTTACCTCATCTGAGCCTGGACAGTTTGAAGCTCACCGCTTGGCTGCTCCAGTTCCCATAATTGCTAGGACTCCTGGATTATCCTCTTCAGTCAGGTCTATTCTGGTGGCAGCTCACAAGTCTTCCACCCGGAAGGTTTATCATAGCAAATGGAAACGTTTTTCCTTTTGGGCTTTTCAAAGGAGTTTAGACCCTTTCGCGTCTCCTGTTCCTGCTATTCTCAATTTCTTAGCAAATATTTTTCAACAAGGAGCAAGCCCTTCTACTATCAAAGTTTCAACTAGCTGCCATCTCTCATTTTCATGTGAGTGAGAATTCTGCTTCTCTAGCCTCTTCCACACTGTGTAAAGCCTTTATTAAAGGTACTTTCCTATTACGTCCCCCCGGTCAAGTATCCTGTTCCCCCATGGGACCTTACTGTGGTTCTTCAAGCTTTGGTCGCTCTGCCATTTGAACCTGCAGCAACCAAGGATCTCAAGTGTTTGGCTTGGAAAACAGCGTTTCTAGTGGGTATCACCTCTGCTAAAAGGGTTTCAGAACTGCAAGCATCTAAGTTCCATACATGATTTTCCATAAGGACAGGGTTTCCCTTCGTGTACCAGTCTGTCCTTTCTTCCCAAGGTAGCATCACAAGTTAACCTCGATCAGACCATTAACTTACCTGTTTTCTTTCCAAATTTTGCTAACAAAACTGAATACAGACTCCACCTGTATGTTCATAGACAGTTACGATTTTATTTACACAAGACCTAGAACCTTTCATAAATCTGATCAATTTTGTGCTGTTCTCTTAATCCTTTTTGGGTAAACCTATCTCTAAGGTCACTATTGCTAGGTGGATTTCCTTGTGCATCCTTCAGGTCTATAAGGATAAAGGTTTGTCTCCCCAGGGTCAGGTGAAAGCTCATTCGACTAGGTCAGTGGCTACTTCTGCGGCCTTTTGGTCGAGAGTCTCATTGGATGATATATTTTCTGCATCTACTTGGTCCTCATCTCATACCTTTATTTCTCACTGTAAATTGGATTTGATTTCTAGAAGGAGAGCATCCGTTGGTTCTGTGGGGCTCTGGAATATCCTTCCATGAGGGCCACCCAGGAGTTTAGTAGCTAGGGACTCTGTCCCACAGGTTGAAGATCAAATGAAGTAAACTACTTCAGATAAAGAAGTTATGTACTCACCATAACATTCCATTTGAGTAGTTCTACTTCATTCATCTTCAACCATCCCTCCCTCCTTCCCCCTGGCCTTACCATATGGACAGCCTGTTTGGCTGAAGTTTTAGGTGTGTAAGGTGTTTTTGCAGGTCGCGTTCTCAGTATAAGTGGCAGCAAACTCGATCTGGGGGTTGGAAGGTAGTGGAGGTGTATTATGGGTAAGAGGAGGAGCTTGGCGCTCAGAGCAGATGCTAGTCAACTTGCCGGCTCGGATCTGGTATCCACAGGTTGAAGACAAATGAAGTAGAGCTACTCAGATGGAACATTATGGTGAGTACATAACTTCTTTTTTTATTAATTATCTGATTTTGTAAGAGCAATATTTAAAATGTATCCCTCCTTTTTGGTCTTTGCCAAATCACCCCCCCCCCCCCAAAAAAAAATATTATGTTTGGCTTTGTCTGGAATTCTAGTGTGAAAAGGTCGAGCGGTTTGCTTGTTAGCAGTACAGGTATTTTTACTTGTGGTTATGTGCTTCCTGATGGCAAGGGGAAGTAGCTGTCACGGTGAAAGTGTTATGTATCTGTTTTTCATCAGAGTCCATCCAGATTGTTAAATGAACTTTCCCAAATGTGGGATCTTCATTTTCTGTTTTTGTTGCCAAATGGTGATCAAAGATCCCTACCAAGGTTGAGCGACAAGGGTTACTGTGGTAAGAACATGTCATGTAGAACACAATAATTTTGCAGCTTATTTTGGTGCTGATGATTCTTGCACTCTGGCATGTGATTCCAGTCTGAGAAGTAGGAGGAGCTCAGTTATTCTGCAGTCATAACTTTAGCAATGCTGTTGAGTGTAATTTGATTCTTGTGAAGTGCTGATGTAGCAGTTTTCTTCTGTACCAATTTCTTTGTGTGTCCTTCACAGATGTTGTGGTTGACCAGACACAAGCAGTGAAGTTTGCATTAGATATTGCACGAGGAATGGCTTTCTTACACACTTTAGAGCCACTTATCCCAAGGCATTATCTCAACAGCAAGAGCATAATGGTAAGTGTTACTTTAACCAGGCATCTTGTAGCATGCATATTACTGTAGAACATCTGCTGGCAAGATGTTATGGAATGCCCCACTGTATTAAAAAAATTCAGGGGCTGTAGGGGCTAAGATATGTGGTGTAGAAATACAGCTGTAGTTGCAGATAGCTACTGTACAAGAACTACTTGACTGTGTCGGTAAACAATACCTATATGACCCAAGGCACCTGATTCATCCTCAAGTTCAATAGTTCAGCTTGGCCAGCAAAGGGACAGTCATTGAGTACCAAGTGAAATCCCAACAGCTTAAGAGGGCATGAGACCACTATCTCAGTATGGTGGCAGTTTTGAGAACTGGGATCTTTTCATACAACAGATTGAAGACATTGTATGTCATGCAGGGTCACTTTAACAGCAAGATCATACTTGTCTTTACAAAGCAATGTATAGCTTTTATTCTGTCATTTGTCAATTTTCTTCACTGCAAAGTCTAGTGCTGGTCTCATGCCATTCTGGCAAAGTGCTGATATTACATGTGCGAGGCATCTATATAGCTTCTGAAAAAATGTTGGTCCGTCCCCTGCATTTTGGACAGGTTTTTTGGTGTCCTAGTTTCAGGATGTATGCGACTGTAATGTCAAGAGGCATTCAACTTACACAATACCTTACACTTGGATTATGGATGGTTTAACTCCTTTTGCCAAAATGTTTTAGAATAGTGAAGAGACCCGAGGCTTGATTTTGGATCTCTGAGCTTGGGATGTTCATATCATTGCACTTGGTAGAAGCTATATTTAAAAGTTCTCCACAACAAAAAAATAAGAATCTGTTATTCTCCGTCAAACTCCTAGCGATTCTAAACTATGGCTGGATGAATATTCTGGTGTCTCTTTTTGGAACAACTGCCTAAAAACAAGAATTTTGAGCTGGAATGTTTGGGAAAGTCCCAGAACAGAGAGAGATCCAAGGTATTGCAAAATAACACCAGTTAAAGCCTGTGAAATCGGCTTTAGACTCAGAATGGCAATAGCCCTTAATTCTTGCTTGCTTATTGAAAGTCGGGGTTTAGAACAATTGGGGAAAGGAGTGATAGGTTGCATGCATGTATTACTACTTATCATACCAGTAGAAGTAGTTTGATAAAGTCCGGAAAGGCTGGGCGAATTAATTAAACCTAGTTGTAGAAAAACAAGCATGGTCCAAAGTTGCAGTTCATTACTGATGTGCATCCAGTTCTAAATAAAAAAAATTTATGGCAGTCCCTTTACACATTTTTTCACACAATGAAAGGCTGTTCAATATGTCTGCAAGGGCAGATTCTTGTTACTGGGGTTGAGGGACCCTGATGTGGGAAGTTGGTGCCACATATTTTGGAATGTCCTGGATTGGAACCTCTTAATTTCTAGCCATATTAGATAAACTTTTCCCTGTCCAGCTACCCATACCTCTCACCAAGCTTTGGGAATTGCCCAACAATTTGGAATATTCCAACAATGATCTAAGTAAGGAAATGATAGTCGTGTAAGAACTTGCCATAATAGTAAACACCCTACTTTTCACTATTCCAGTATTCCTTCCTACACTTCCATCCCCCTCTCACGGATAGAGCTGGAGCCATTCTCTGCCTTCTCCCCTTTTTGCTAACCTTTACTTTTCTTGTATCCTTGGATGTCTCCAAGTCTCTTTGCTTTGAGATGCTCAGGTTTTCACGCTCATATATCCACTTTTGTACCCTTACACCCGCAAGCATAGGTCATATATCAAATGCATCTCTCTATAGAAGATGTTCTTCGTGTTTCACTGTTGCAGTCATTACATTTGGGTTATTTGCTTGCAGGTAGCCTTTAGTCGGCCTGATTAACAAAGTCTTGGGTCCTGCATCTGTTGCTTTCCCTTCTTTCATGACGTCAGGGGTATAAAACATGCAGCCAACGCCATTACATCAGTCTTTCTTGCCGTGCGGTGTCCGAAGCAGTAGTAGTTTGCAAGTGCCGGTCGGCCGACTCCTGAATTTTTCGTTTGAGAGTTTCAGAACTGAAGTCTTCAACTAAAGCCAAGTACCCCATTGGGGAAATTTTTTCTTGCTCCTTACCGATATCAGTAAAAGTCAACACCAACAACGGAGAACAGCAAACAGTGCATCACAAAATCACTCTAAATATCTTCACTGGACAGCCTTTATTTACCAAAAATCACAGTTCCCTTATTCAGTAAGCGTTTTCATCTTGAAAAGACTTCCTCAGACTGAAGAACAATTAATTTGCCCTACCAATATTTAAGCAAATCATTTGAATTAATTGCACATCACACAAATTTAAAAAGAAAAACACCCAAATAAATGACACAAGCAACTGTTTTAATAAAACACATCAAATATTTACTACTCTAAACTAAATGGTATATCTGACTCCCCCATTTTATAATAATAAAAAAAGTAATATTTTAGCCTTCTTTTTTTCAAATATACCTTAAAGTTTTCTTCGTCATTAAGTCCAGGGGACAACTAGAATTTAATTTTAAAATCCAACAATATTCTTTCCATTTCAACTCATCTTCAGCTGTAAACTTAATAAAATTAAGAACTTTATCTAATGCCATAAATTTTGGGCTGCCTAAACAATTTTGTAGTTTTGTAATGCTTACCCCATGCATTAGTAGTTTCTTCTGTATTGCGTATAAATGTTCTCTAATTCTTTTATACAATTCTCTATTAGTCATACCTATGTAAAATGAAGAACATTGTGAGCACACTGATAGGTATACTACACATTTCATTCTACAAATATTTTCACTTAATATATGCAATTTAACATTATTAATACTTATTTCTGTATGCCCCTTATATATAAACCTACAATGTTCACAGTTAAGGCATCAAACCACCACTTTATCATTCATATACTTGATTTTATCTTGGAAGATGCCTTTAAAGTTTTTTCCTTTATTTATAAAAATAGGCTCATCTCCCACTATTTCATTAATTTCAGGAAAGCTACCCATAATATTCCAATTATTCTTAAATAGTCTTTTAATCTCACCTCCATGTATAGAATACGGTACTACAATACCCAATTCATATTTATTCTTTTGACTCTTACATTCTAAGGGGACATTGTTTTACGTTATCATAGTTAACACTTCCCCTGCTTCTAGTAGTTTCATTTAATTTTTCAAGACCATTTCCTTTGGGTAGCCCCTAACTATAAACTTTTCACATAAGTTTACTTTCATCTTGAAATTTAACATTACAATCTGTTAGATCACTCACCCTCCTTAACTGTCCTTTCACAATATTGTCTTTGACATAACCAGGGTGCATACTATCCTACCTGAGGTATGCATTATTCTGAACATTTTTCTTATATATTTTAGTACTAAGTTTGTTACCTTGTTTATAAACTTCTACATCCAAAAAACATATAGTATTGCAGTCATATTTCCATGTAAAACTTAATCACATGCATTATCATTCAAAAAACAATGAAGTTCATGAATTTCACCCCTCCAGATAAAAAAAGGAAGTCAATAAATCGACCATAACACATAGTTAAAATATCTATTGGATTTAATGTATAACTTTTCCCATGTATTCATGAAAAGATTGGTGTAGCTAGGGGCCATTGCTGCATCCATAGCCACGCCATTTGTTTGTTGATAAAACGTGCCATTGAATTAAAAAAAAAATAAGATAAAATATCTAATTTCTGTAATAGAAATGTCTTCATTTGTATAGACATCGGGATTCTACAAGTTCCTTACTCACATAGTCCATTCCTATGTTGTTAGATATAACAGTATATAAGGAATTAACATCCATAGTCACTAAGTAATTACCTTGCTCCACTTCTATTCTTTTCACACAGTTGGTAAAAGCATCTCTAATATATGTATCACCAGCTTGTACTACTTTTTGCAATTTTTTATCTATATAAATAGCCATTGCCTCTGTTTTACATCCTCCACTTGCACAATTGGCCTTAAGGGAGGACAATCCAATTTTTTATGTAATTTGGGCAAACCAAATATTTTGCTAATATTTAGATTCCCTTTTACAAAAAAATACTTGCTTCACTAATTCCTTCACATAACCATTTCTCTATCATAGAATCAATAAATCTGTAAGACCGTGTAATTTTATCTAAATTAACCCTTTTATAGTAGAGTGTGTATCCTGTAAAATAAGTCATACCATTTAGGTAAGCAATTTTATCAAAAAGCACAACAGCGTTACCTTTGTCAGCTTTTAATAATGCAATACTTCCATTGTTATTTAAATCATTCATTGCTTTTCTTTCATCATATGACATGTTATAATATTATGTAACCGGTTTACTGAACAAAAGATCCCTTAGCAGTTTTTCCATCACATTTTGAAATGCCTCCAATTCTGTCCTTAACGGAGGGTTAAAACAGCTCGGCTTTTTAAATGCTGTAACATTTCTACTACTACTTTCATTGCTAAACATACATTTCAAATTTAGCCTTCTGGCAAAATCTCTTAAGTTATTTAAAGTCTCACAAACATGTGCTCTTGAAGCCGGTACGAATGTCCAACCTCTGTTTAAAAGAGAGATCTCATAATGCTCCAAACATCTCTTTGACAAATTCACAATTTTGAAATCGCTTTCAGGAAAAGTACCTTTGTTTAGTAGTTTTTCTTTTTCTTCCACAATGTATTCTTTTGAGTGGCTTTTCTCTTTTTCTGTTTGTTCCCCTTCACTGGTCCCATGGTTACTTGAGTCCACAATCTCTTTCCCGTACCTGGATCTTGGTAGACATTTACGCCCTGAAAGGGGCGTTGGTTATTTGTAGTATTTGTTGCACCAACTGTTATAATGTTGCCACTTGCACTAACAGAAACATTTTCAGTAGTTTGTATCTCTCTCTCTCCTTAGCCACCTGCTCTGGCCTTTTTGTTTGAACTTCTGACCCTGTAGTTTCCTTTGCATTTAAGCTGTCCGTTGTAACATAAAATGTGTAAGCCACACCTCGTATTCAAGATGATTCCTCTCATATTTCTTAAGCTTCTTCTGCTTAAGAATATCATTTTCCTTAATTAATCTGTCTTGTGTCAGACAGATTTTAGTCACAAAATTCTCACTTGTAGCATCTTTTTTAAGCGAGAAATATTTTTCTTTTAATTTCCTCATCTAGTTCGTGAATTTTCTGCTTGTAACAGTCTACCAGCATATTCATATATTCAGTGCCTGTTCTTTGATTTAACTCCACCCATTTCTCAATGAGCTCTTTTGGTAGGTTGTTTCCTACCGGCATTTTATTAACTGTTAAACCTCTCTGCACTCTTCTGGCCGAGATACTACTTTCAAAGAACATTACATCCCATTGTAATCTTTTTCAGTTTAATCATAGACTTCTCTAAATCTGAAAAGCGTTCAGTGAGATTAATGCTGGTAGACTGGATAACATTAAAGTTACTCACATTGTCCACAGATGGATTAATAGGTGCAGCAAGACAGCCTTTTAGTAGTTCATCTTGCATTGTGCAAAAAAAACAGGTTGCCAAGTCACTGATGCGTTGGCTTTATTAGGCAAAGTTGTATTAACAGTCTTATTCTTAGTTCCACTCAAATTTCCTTCCTTATCTGACATGAATGAACTATTTGGTGCATCATGGAGTGTAAAACCCGATGGCAATACCAAAAAACTGCTTTCTGGCTGGCTGTTCATAATTCTGATCCCAAGGAAATAACATCAAAAACTGAGAACAGCAAACAACGCATCAACAAAATCACTCTAAATAGCTTCACTGAACAGCCTTTATTTACCAAAAATCACAGTTCGCTTATTCAGTAAGTGCTTTCATCTTGAAAAGACTTCCTCGGACTGAATAACAATTAATTTGCCCCACCAATATTTAAGCAAATCATAACCCATTAATCAACCTTCATTTGAATTCATTGCACATCACACAAATTTAAAAAGAAAAACACCCGAATAAATGACAAACAACTGTTTTAATAAAACACATCAAATATTTACTTTTCTAAACTAAATAGTATATTTGACTCCCCCATTTTATAATAAAAAAATAATGTTTTAGCCTTCTTTTTGCATTACTTGTGGAAAGCAAATACCTCATTTCAATTGTACTGTATTCCTTGCATAGGCCCTGACCACGATGTACCTTACTGTCGGTTTTGTGCTTTAGTTAATCAGTGCACTATCCATCGTCTGTATATTTTCGCCTCTAAATATTTCGGTTCTCTGTTTAATTATCCAGAAATGTCGGTTAGCCATCCGACTACAGGGATTCCGAAAAAACGCAAAGATAAAGACAGGCCGCCGAGATCTAAACCTGCTGATGATGCTTCTCTTAAACCAGTCGCCAGTTCGCCGGTGCTCAGGCGCTTGCGCAGCCCCTGATACCCGCTACTTCTGATTCACAGGCCTCTACAGAGACCCATTCGGAGTCCGGTATGCCGCGAGAAGCTTTAACTATGGAATGCATGGATGTCTCTACCTTGGATGGGTCTGGAGCCGCTGTGCAGGCACCAGCTTCTGAGGGTGCATTCAGGCCTACAGACTTGCCTATTAAACCGATGCCTCCTTCTTTTCTTAGGCCTAAATCTCGAACAATGCCAAAAAAAACGACGCCCAGGCCACATGCTCAGACCTCTATGCCTAAAAAACAAATGATAAGAATGGCTGAAGATCTAATAACTCTAGTCAGGGGTAGCCAAACCACCCCCCCCCCTTCTAAGAGGCCTAGGACTGAAGTTGATTATGAATCTTCTGACCAGGATTCTGTTTTTTCTGATTCTTCTGATGATCTGGATTTGCCCTTATCTACTTATGAGGATTCTGATGCAGAGGACTTCATTCCCTCTGCTTCCTCTCCTGAGGATTTTTTTGGGGAAAAATTAGCATTTCCACTGGGAAAGCCAGGATTTTTCTGATTCAAAAAAGAGGCTTGGGGATTTCCTTCTACCTCAGCATAGGCATTTAGCTATTCCTCCTGTACTAGACATTGTTGTTGATGCTTTTTCGGAATCTAGTTTGGCCCCTGATTCCTTGCCTCCTGCTCCCAGAAAACCTGACTGATACTATAGGGTCCCTGAGTCACACAAGTTCCTTTTTAAATATCATATTGCGGATCCAGAAACTATTTCACTGGGGCCCAAGGGCATTAAGGCTTCTACTGCTAAAAATCCTACCCCTCCTGATAGAGACTCCAGGGCGCAGGATAGATGGGGTAAGAAGGTTTACACTTTTGCAACCTTGGCCATTAGGGCTTTAAACTGCCAATTTTATGTTAAAGTATCAGCAACATGTTATTGGATTGCTTAAACAGAAAATGATGTTGATTCCTGACTGTGTGGAAAATAATTACAGGATTTAATGCATTCTGCTGAACAAGTTGGTAAACAAATTTGGCAATGTGGTTTTGTTTCATTAGAGGCCTCTTGCAGGGCTGCTGTTACTGGGTCTGTGCTCAGAAGGCATGCTTGGCTTAAGGAGCAATCTTTGCCTGATCATATTAAAGCTAAATTGTTGGATGCTCCCTTATATCAGGACCGCCTGTTTGGCAACAAGGCTGAGGAAGTTCTTAAGATGGAAGATGAGGCTAAATCTATGCAAACTGTTAAAGATTTCTTACAAGTTCAGCCTCCTAGATTTAGTAGGCACTGGCCCTCTAAGAATTGGTCCTTTCCAGCCCCTTCCAAGTCTTCTCAAACCAAACCCAGACACAGCAAAAACCCCAGGTTTCAGTCTCGGTGACACACAGGACTTAGCAGTGGGGGGCCTCCAAATCAGGGAGTAATAAGACTCCCCCCATGGTAAACTGTCTCAATGACTTCCTTTTAAAATTTCCAAACACTTATCAACTGACTGCCCCTTTGGGGGGGGGGGGGGATTGCTCTTCATGGAAAGAATTGGCAACTCATTACCCACGACAAATGGGTTTTAAATATAGTATCCCAGGGATACAGATTTCACTTCCACATGTTGCCAACACCAAGCGGGTGGCCGGACCTACCCCCAAAATCAGTGGGCTGAGGCCCAAAAACAAGTACTTTCTCTCTTAAGCATGGGGGCTATTCAACTGGTACCAGAAGAGGAAAAGGGACAAGGTTTCTACTCGAGACTTTTCCTGGTACCCAAAAAAGACAATTCATGGCATCCTATCCTGGACCTGTCTACTCTAAACACCTTCTTGGAGATTCCAAAATTCAAGATGCTGACTCTTCACCAATTACTTTCTATGCTAGGCAAAGATGCCTGGTTGGCAACACTAGATTTAAAAGATGCATACCTGCACTTCCCAATCAGGGAATCTTGCAGAAGATACCTACACTTCAAAGCAGCCTGCGCACACTATGCACTGCCCTTTGACTTATCTACTGCGCCCAGGGTATTCACAAAGTGCCTAGCTCCAGTTATTGCATTTTGCAGGCAAAGAAATATTCAAATATGCCCATACCTGGACGATTGTCTAATTCAGGCAGAAAGCCAGGACATACTATTGAATCATCTGGCCTTTGTACAAAGGGTTCTAATTTGTCTGGGGTACACCATAAACAAAAAGAAATCACACCTGGTACCCTGTCGTCAAATTATATTCCTGGGAGCAAGCTTGAATACAACTTCCCAGATGGCTTACCTCACGCCAGAGAAACAAATTCATTTGACAGCCTACTTCAAACAAGTGGCCACAAAAACCCTGCTTATCTGCAAGACAAATTCTGCAAGCCTTGGGGTTCATGGCCTCCTGCATTCTTCTAATTCTATATGCAAGACTGCATATGAGGAAACTACAGTGGTATCTAAAAAGCCTATGATGTCAACATTCCTCTGGATCTAGAAGCAATAATTCCTATCATACCTTGCCTACACCTAGAGTTCCTTTGGTGGGCAGAGGCCTGCCACCAAAACAAGGGACTTCCTTTTACACCACACCCTGCTGCCCAAACCCTGACAACAGATGCATCAGACTGTGCATGGGGAGCTCACCTGGCAGGTAAGCGCATTCATGGCAGATGGAACCCAAGTCAAATGCACCTCAATCAAAAAGAAATGTTAGCTGTACAGAATGCTCTGACAGCCTTCAAGGACTACATTCTTCCAGGGCAACTAATGGTGAAGACACCACTGTTATGTGGTACATAAACAAGCAGGGGGTACACTTTCTTACCCCCTCTGCAGACTAGCCATGGCATTGTGGAACACAGCCTTGAGCTACCAAGAGCACCTACAAGCTCAATTCCTGCCAGGAAAATTAAATACACTGGCAGACGGACTAAGCAGAAACCTCATGGACCCACACGAGTGGAAACTGGAACCAAGGATTTTCAACATATTGACAAGCAAATGGGGGAGCCCAGATATAGACCTGTTTTCCTCTCCCCAGAACTACTTATTGGACAAATTTTGCACAAGGACTCCCCACAAACTAACCTGGAAAGTGGATGCTCTGTCCTTCAGCTGGAAAAACCTATCCGTCTATGCTTTCCCCCCTCTGCTCTCCAAAGTACCACTAAAAATCAAACAGGACAAACCAAGGATGATTTTGATTGCTCCAGACTGGCCATGTCAATACTGGTACCCCTTCCTGTGCAGTGTGTCACGGTTATCCCCATGACACCTGCCTCAGACTCCTTCCCTGTTGTCTCAGCAGGGGAGCCAGATTGTGCACCCTCAGCTTCTAACACTGAGCCTTGCAGCCTGGCTAATTGCATAATATCTCCTTTACCATCCCTCAGTAAACCTGTGATGGATATTATTTTAGAGGCAAGGAGGCCTAGTACTAGAAAATCTTATGCCGAAAAATTGAAAAGATTCTGTGCCTGGAACCAATTTCAAGGGATGAGCACAGCTGCGCCCAGTTTACCTCAAATTTTACAATACTTAACTGAGATGATTCACAAGGGCCTGTTTTTTTTCTCCATTAAAATCCACGCCTCAGCCATTTCAGCTCATTATAACATGGAACCTCCCCTCTTCTCTCATCCACTGCTCAGGCAGTTCCTCAGAGGGGCCAAAAATGTAAGACCACCCAGGAGAGTTCCAACCCCAGCCTGGGACCTTAACTTTGTTTTGGAGAAACTCACTCTACCTCCTTTCGAGCCAGCTGCTACTGCAGACTTAAAATTTCTTTCTTGGAAAACAGCTTTCCTTTTAGCAATCACTTCAGCTAGAAGGGTATCTGAATTACAGGCCCTTATGGCAGTGGAGCCTTTCATCATCTTTCATGCAGACAGGGTGTCCCTCAGAACCAATCCATCCTTCATGCCCAAGGTGTTGTCCAGTGTGGCTCTTAATCAGTCCATCCATTTGCCAACTTTCTTTCTCAATCCACAGAACAAAGGGGAACGGATACTGCATTCCTTAGATGTGCACAGACAACATTAGATTCTACTTGTTCAGATTTCCTTTGAGGTTTAGTCCTGGCCAACTGTTGGTGGCATTTGCTGCAGGGGCAGAGGGGAAGGCTATTTCAAAGCAAACCATTTCTAAATGGATAGGCCATTGCATTAATTTCTGTTATAAGCACCATGGAAAACCTATCCCCCAGGGGATCAGACCTCACTCCACCAGGGCTGCATCTACCTCTACAGCCTTTCTCAGAGGCGTTCCTACCAGGGACATCCTAGAAGCTGCTATCTGGAGTTCTGCACATACTTTCACCAAGCATTATCATTTGCCAATTTTCTCTAAATCCAGAGCTGGCTTTGCCACTGTAGTCTTGCAGGGCCTTATAGCTGATCCTAATGCTATCTAAATTCCTCCACCCAACCATAGCTTTGGGAATCTACCCAAATGTAATGACTGCAGCAGTGAAACACAAAGAACATAGTACAGTTGTATACACTTACTATAAATGTAGATGTTCGAGTGTATTCACTGTTGCAGTCCTGGTTACTCTCCCTCCAGCCCCCTAACTTATTTTGGCTATACCTCTACTTTCCTTTACTATGTTTAAAAAGCCTTCTTGGTGTATTTGCTTTTTTGTTGGAGGTATATCATTGTACTTTTATATTTAATTGCTTCCCATTAGGGGGGCACATTACATCTGGGGCAAGAAAAACTGATGTAATGGCATCTGCTGCATGTTTTATACCCCTGACGACCTGACAACATGGAAGAAGGGACAGCAACCGACGCAGGACCCAAGACTTTGTTAATCAGGCCGACTGAGGGCTTACCTGCAAGCAGATAACCTAAATGTAATGACTGCAACAGTGAATACACTTGAACATCTACATTTATGGTAAGTGTACACAACTTTACTTTTTTGGCTTTGATACCCTGGCTGGACATTCAGGTTATTTGGCAAGATAACTCAAAGGTTTAGAATACTGCAACAGTGATCAGTAGGACATGTACTGTTATGGTAAGCACTTGCAGGTTGATTTTGTCTGAATAGTGATGCTCCCAGACTTAGAATCCCTGTTTGGTTTATCTTGAAACATCTTTCTAGGCATTTTCTTGTTATTCTGTGGCGGCCTAGAACTCTTGTGAGGGGAGGACATGACCTTGGCCAAGTAGTTTCTCTAATGCCTAGGACCAGAAGTGAGGACAATTTGTCTGCAAGCCTTCATAATTTTACCTTGTTCTTGCAATGTTTTAAGCAGGTCGGCCATTTCAGGGTCAAACAAGTCTTTATTCAGGGGCCATCAGGCCTAGTGGTACCACCAAATGAGACTATATTAGGAACTTCTCCAGGGCAAACCTACAGCTTGTAGAACGTCAGTGCATAATTTTCAACAGTCTTCCACAAACCAACCCTGCTGAGAGGGCCACTGCATTTACCAGTTGCAAAGAAAATTAAGTATCTATCCACCCACAATATATTGGTAAATTCAAGAATAAACCTATCTGGTGGATCTCCCCTCATACCTCTCAACTTGACCCTGATTTTGACATAAATTTTAGCTCTGTCCCTCTTAATTCCTTCTAAATCTGGTGACTTTTGGAGAAAGGGTGAAGAATTGCACTTGACAAAACAATGACAATTAGTGTTAGACTTCTCTTACTTTAGAAAACAAATATTAATTTACATCATGTTATTCTGACAATGTCTCAAGTTAATATACTAATATTTTAAGTGCCCCTGATTATTTCTGGGTTTGTCCCTCATTCATTGAGCGCTATGCCTCCAGTGTTCCTAAACTCTATAACTGAAGAAGGAAGTTGTTGAAAAAATCCCAGTCGTTTTATGCCAAAACTATACTAAATATGCCAGCAGGAAGCCTAAGAGCACTACTAGAAAATGTAAAGTGGAGTACAAGCTTAAGATTGCTACAGATCTTAGTTTATGTCAAGAGAATAAGGAATGTCAGTGCACTGAGCTCATCCATAATATCATACATTCTGATCCCAAGGGTATATCCAGTATGTTTGCAGACAAATTTAGCATTCATTTTACCACATTTTTGCAACCACTGTCCCTGAAAATTTAGTTTTCCCTGAAGTATTGGATTCTTTGTCAAAGAATAAGAATAATACTCTGAGACTAGACAAAGTACCAGGCAGTATTCTCATCCGTGCCAGGTATGCACTGTCCGAGTCTGTACTTAAACTGTTCAGCCTCAGCCTATCCAGAAGGTTTATGCCTGGAGAATAGCCACTGATTTTTACACCAGGGTGGCTCCTTTGTAGGGCTGGGTAATTCTAGGACCCTCAGCCTGATATGTAAAGCTGTGGAGCGTATCTTAATTGATATAGACCCCAGTAGGTTTGGTGTTGCGAAGGACCAGTTCCGTCTCCTGAAGCTAGTAAGCTTCTTTATAAAGTTTATAGAGGCTGTGATCAGTAATTACTCCATGCATCTTGCTTATTTCAACCTGGCCAAGGCTTTTGACATTATTCCCCATGCTGTTCTTGAAATTTAGGCAAACTTAATGCTGGTACCCTCTCTAAATGTAAAACTGTAACTAATGTAATACTACAGCAGTCTGTGCTGTCCTCTCCCTTTTGAAAGTTAACTTCAGAAAGGGAGCAGCACTGTAATCTACTCATCCAGTAATGTTTAACAGCTAGAGCAAGGGTGGGAATATGCACATACCTGATGTACAAAAGACTCGAGCTAAATACAAAGAGATCATCGCAGTATTATTCAAAAGTGCTGCTTCCAACTCTTATGTTAAATGGTACTCATCTACATACAGTTATAAAATACCTGGGTAGTTATGTGGTCAGCTGTCTTATTTACTCATGTTTCCACTGTAGCCCGGAAATCATCTGTCCAGTTTAATTTCCAAGGGAAAATCTTCATGGCCTAGAGGAGTCACCCTACAACTCTTCTCTTCCTTACTAGACCCATCTAATACGGTGCTCCCTTTGGTATGCACAAAATCAGTGCATGTCGCTCAACTGGAAAGGACCTAGGGATTTCTAATGAAGAAAATGAAATGCTTTAAATTATTCAACTAACCCATTAGAGTAGCTTGACTCTCCTTATAATGATTGCCTACTGGCCGCTCAAAGCTGTCCTTTGCATCACTTTTCAAGCTATGAAATACATTGTATTTAACCTATTTCTTCACAAAGCCAAGTCACTCTACAAACACCTATACTTGGGATATCAAGGTACACCAACAAGTTGACAAGACACTGTAGGGAAAGGTCCCTAACTCAACATATTCACTACTTTTGACTACCTTTAAGCCTAGTCTTAATGAACGGATAGATAGACACAAATTTACACCAGGGTTATCCAGTAGAAATTTGCTCAGTTTGGAAGTGAGCAATGTTAATTACATGAAAAGACAGACAAAGACTTCTGTGTGTCTTAAAAGCACGTGTTGTTGGGCATCTTGTGGTCTCTAATCGCTTTCCCTAGTGTTTTTCCTATGTAAAGAAATTCCAATGACTGCTTACTTAGAAGGCCTTCAGCCTCATTTAATATTATGACTTCATCTGTGTTTTCATTTTATGTGAGTGTTTTTGGTACAGTAGTTTTGGGATTTTGGCACTATGGGAGTTCTTGCCGTGGTAATATCTTGGAATTTTTTCCTTAAAGAAAAAATTGATAATTACCAAAAACTGTCGAGCATAACTTCAGCACTACAGCAGAGAATACTCTGAACTGTATGCTTCATTCCAGTAGATGCATTGCTTTATTTTCTAAGTCTGAATGCACAGCAGCACTGTAACTGATGGAGTGTATGATGCATGTGCTGTGGTGTTGCACGTTACCTCATTACTTTATACCGTTTTAGTTCACCACCATTCCAAAGGTGTATTAAACATACTTTTTTTTTTTTTTAACCCTGTTCTCTGCTTTAGATTGATGAAGATATGACTGCACGTATTAGCATGGCAGATGTGAAATTTTCATTTCAGTGTCCTGGTCGGATGTATGCACCAGCATGGGTTGCCCCAGAAGGTAAGGTTTAAGTTTGCTTTGAAATTTAATATTTTTAAGATTTGTTGATGCTTACACAGAATGATATGACTGTATGATTCTCTTAAATTGTTTTAAGCATCTTTTGCTAGAGCTTACAGCTCTTGAACTGAGCATTGTAACATGCAGTGAATTAATTTTCAGAGCTGATAGTTCACATTTGTTGTGATAAGATTTGGGTCGTCAGCATCTCCAATTTGGAGTATACTCATATATATAACAAGAATAAGACACTAATGCTCCAGTACTGTACAACTGTTTTGCTATTAAGGTGCAGTAACACTGAATAATGAACACTACTACCTCATTGAAACGGATGTTCCTGCTGTACTGGATTATATAAACTTGTTCATGTGGTGTGCAGTGTTCTTCCCTTTTAAAAGTTGTTTCAGCTAAGTAGTAGAGGCACCTCAGGACTTTTCACAGTGCTATAACTCAAATTTGCATTGCTGGGCAGCAGTTTATGCTGACTTAAAATAAATAAAAGCCTCTGTCCCAGTCGTCTTGCAGCACCACCCAGTCAGTCTTCCAGGTTGACATTTATTTTAGTGGTATTTGCACACGCATTCCCTGCCACCATATTGTAAGTGACTGTATAAATGCATATGGTCGACCGGGTATGGCTGAAAGGAGTGTAGCAACATCACAAAACTGCGATTGCAAGTGTTGCGAATCTCAAAATCCCGCCCCCTTTTTGACCCATGTTAGCACTCCTTTAGGGTGTTAGAGCAGTCAGAAATGTCAAATTTGGAGTTTTTACAATATTCTGACCATTCGGCGTTACGAGATTCATGGAGAAGTCATTCAGATGTATGGTCGAGCGGTGTGCACTCATCCATATTAATGTAAACCGTGACGTGTTTGTTTTCAGTTCATTAGTGTACTTTCCCTGACACTTTGGGGGTGGGGTGTCATTTGCTAAACCGCCATTAACTGTAGAGTGACTGTGCCATATGTCCAGTTCACCCTTACATGCACATGCCATCTGTTGGTGTACATTCCTTGGAAGAAAAAGAAAATATTAAGAGATGTAGTGTTGATCCACCAGCACAAAGATACTGGAACACACAACAGCTGGTTTGAGCTTTTCTTTTGGTATTTGTATATAACTGTATAGCTGAAAAGGTCACGTCATTGCAAGAACCTATATTTGGTCCAATAAAAGGTGTTGGTCATGTCTGTATTCCAGTGTGTGTTTTTCTCTGCATTCCTTTATAGTTGTGTTGAGGTGGATGTATTCTTTCCTCCACTGCCATCATTTATAGTGTGGGTCTGTGCCATTTGTTCAGTGCTATATTCTTTATACATAAACTTCTAATCACTGCTGTAGTTGTCTTACCCAGGCTGCAAGTACCATTGAGTAAATGTTTAAGTAGTTTCTTTATAGAGGAGTGTTGGTGGAGAAAACTATAAGAAGTGGGTCTGAGAATAAGAAATGGGTTGTCACAATAGAGGTGAAGGAAGTTGGTTGAGTAGATTGGGGCAGAGGGATGTGTAGAAGTGGGACTTAATTATTGTAGGACAGGTATCGATGTTAAAGAATGATAGCTGGGTGAGAGATGAATGTAAAAACTGACAGAAATTTGAAAGAGGGAAGTAGAGTGGGGTGTGAGAGACTTGGCTAACTTTATTGGTTAGGTAGGAAATTTGTAGAGGAGGTGGAATCAGCTTACCTAGTGATGGTTGATATATTTCAGTGAGTAGAAACCATGAAATGCATGTATTGGATGCTGTGCCTAGGGTGGAGGCTGAAAATAAATGGTGAATTTTCATGTTTGTAGCTAAAGATGGGCAGTGAAAGATCAGACTGGAGTGCTTCTGGGAGGAAGACATTATAGATTAGTGTCTTTAAAGGAGGTTGGATGGGGGTAGGAAGAATGAGTGCGGCTATGGCTGTAAAAAGGTATGGATTCCTTGGGTAGGCTGGAGATGAGGGAGCAAAGTGGGAAACACTCTACCACCTTTGTGGGCACAATCAGTTTGCACATGGGCAGCAGAATCCCATGTTCACTGGCACTTGTGCAGGCAGTCCCACCAAAGGTAAACAAGTGTTGGAACAATAAGGAGGTACAGTCTAGAAACTGCTTGAAGCTAACTGAGTTGTTAAGCCATTAGAAGCGCTTCAAGGAACAACTGTGGTAAAAAATTTGCACTTCAGGGTGTGGGGCAGACTTATGTAGACAGGAAGCAGAAGCCATTTCAGAAGGAGTAGCAGGTACTTAAGTCTATTCTTAAGAGGTGCTTGGCAAACAGAACAATTGTTTGGGCATGGTAGAAAGGGACCATTGATTGCATCAGTGTGTGATGCCGTGTCCCAGGGATGAGAATGAAATAAAGGGTAGACATTAGGTTGAAGGATCCTAAGGATAAGTGTACTTGGCAGAAATACTTACAAATTCAAAGAGTCATTAGACAACGCAAGCATTCTCAGTGTTGCATCAAGTAGGACACTTGCCATTGGTGCAGAACTTTGTAGGCTTTATTCCCCGCACCAGGTTGATGGATTGCTGTGTTGTCCTTCAGATGAGATGTTAAAAAGAGGTCCCATCTGCTTGAGTTGGTGGTAGCTCAGGAGGATGCAAAAGATTTCACCACACTTGTTGAAAAATCAGGGGTTCTTGGTTAGCACCACTTGTATACATTATTTACATAATATATAATATACATTTACATTGTTTACAATTATTTACACCTTTATACAATCTCCCCCCCCACCTTTTTTTCCAAAGCCAAAAACATTCTTTTCTGCTAACATCCATTTTCCATTGTTCTTAACTTCATTGTCTGTCCGTAATGTCCATACAATTATTTTGTTTTCTGTACATCTTTTATTGCCATAATACCCATATCCAAATTTGTCCAAGTATTCAACTTTTTCAAAAACCTTTCAACATTTTAATTTTTACATATTTCTTCCCATAACTTAGTCACTTCAGAGCATTTTAAGAACACGTTCTGTTTCAAGTGCCGCCCCACAATGAATACATATCCTTTCTTGTTTCCTTTTATAAGGCATATTAGCGTTAACAGGCAGTTTACCTGTTGATCATCTCCACATAAAATCTTTACACTCTTTTATAATCTGAAGTAGTTGACTTCATTTGTCAGCAACCTTTGGGATTCGGATCTGACCTCTGATCCGAGCCGGCAATCTTTCACAGCTTAGATCCTAGCTCCTCCCCTTCACCCATAATCCCCTGCCATCCCTGACTGACCCCCCCGAGGACATTCCTCACAAGCAAAAGTGCAAGAGGAGGCACGTGGACTGCCCCGAGTCCTTGACTGATGATACGGATTTGGATGAAGGGGAAGGCTCCCCTAGGTCACCCCCCCAAGGATGTCTCCTTCGGAGACATCATGGAGATGCTCAGGATAAGAGGGTGGTGGTCTGCCCCCAAGGCTTCCTCGGACGAATCCGTGTTCCTGGAGGCATTCGAAGCAGGCCTGTCTACCTCTTGGGTGTCCCCTCCGCCCGACCCCTTGGTGGACCTTAATACCACTAGGGCGTGGAAGGAGCAGGACACTGTGGAGCCAGTCCCCAAACGCCCGGATAAAATCCTTAGTCCGCCCTTCGAGAGGTCCCATTGAAGCAAGGGTCCCCCGTAGATGCCATGTTGGTGGCGGCGGCCACCAAGAGGGAATTAGCTCAGGAGAGCCCCTTGGTCCATCCACCGAGCATGGAGTCTCGTTTGATGGACTGTTTAGGGAAGCGGGCTTTTAGTTCAGCGACCTTCTCTGTGAGGTCTCTGAACTACATGGCACATGTTATTCGACTGCAGCGGGACCTTATCAAAGAGTATGCTGCGTCGACCCGGAGTCCATGTCGATGGAGGACAAGCGGTTGTACTTCACTCGGATGGCCACTCTCAGGTCCATATCTAACACCTCTATGCGGCTGTTGTCCCACGCCACAGAGGGAGCCGCTAGAGCCAGCGGAACAGGCCTCGTCATGCAGTGTCAGGCCTGGCTCCGGCATTGTGATTTCGCGGAACTCTTCAAGGCGTCATTTCTGAATGCCCCTTTCGATGGTTCTGTCCTGTTTGGCAAGACCATTCGCAAGACTTTGGTCCAGAGCGAAAAGGACAGGAAGACGTCTGCCGTCGGAGTCCGCTTCTCTGCTCCCCAGAGGTCCTTATCCAAGAACCAAAAGGGACAGAAGAAGATGTGGTTCCAGAAGTCGCAACAATCCCAGTCCACTCCGGACCCCCAGTCCTTCCGTGGCAGAGGAGGACAGGGTGGACGCCGCCCTAGAGGCAGAGGGGGCCCGTGGAATGTTGGGTCCAGAGAAGCTTTCTCTGACCGGCCCACCCAGCGGCCCTGAGGGGTTGCCCGACTGCTCCTCTTTAGAGGCAGTCGGATGCTTTGGGGCACCTGGCAGCTTAGGAGTCCATCACGACAGACCGCTGGGTGCCTCACATCATATCCAGAGGATACCAAATTCCCTTCTCTCACACCCCTCACCAACCCAAACGCCTCCCAGACGTCCCACCCGATTAGAGGGAGGCTGCAGAAATTCAGCAGCTCTTAGGAAAAAGAGCCATCCAACACATCCCCCCAGACCAGTTCGGATCGGGTTACTACTCCAGGTTCTTTTTGGTGCCAAAAAAGACGGGGGACCTAAGGCCAATCCTCGATCTCTCCCTCCTGTACCTGTCAGTAACCAAAGAAAAGTTCCGGATGGTCACCCTTCAATCCATTCTCCCCCTGTTGCGGGAGAGCGACTGGATGTGCTCGATAGACCTCAAGGATGCGTATTACCACATTTTGATGGACAAGCGACCCAGGAGGTTTCTTCGCTTCCGGCTAGGAGCCAGTCATCAGTTCAGGGTCCTTCCCTTCGGTCTCACCTCAACCCCCAGAGTGTTCACCAAGGTATTAGCAGTGATAGAGGCCCACCTGAGGCTTCAGGGAATGCAGGTGTTTCCATACCTAGACGACTGGCTCCTGACCGCCCCAACAAGGCATCTACTCTGCTCAGCCAGGAATTACTTTCTCCACCTTGCTCCCCGGTTGGGGATCACCATCAACATGGACAAATCCTTTCTCAACCCCACTCAGGTGATAGACTTCATCTGGGCCAGATTAGACACCAACAACTTACTAGCCTTCTTAACCACCGATTGACTTCACACCCTGAGGCTACATGTGCTGGCCATTTTACTATCATCTGTTCCCCCGGCGGGATTGGTCCTGAGGGCACTGGGCTCCATGGCGGCCGCAATTACCCTGCTCCCCATGGCTCGCCTGACCATGAGGGTTTTGCAGTGGACTCTCCAAGTCCAATGGTCCTTCCGTCGATACCCTCTCAGTCACCCCATTCCCCACAGCAAGGCTTGCAGAAGGGCTCTCGCATGGTGGTTACAATCATCGGACCTCCAAGTGGGATGCCCTTTCTCCATGGCCGCTCCACTAGCCACGGTGACCACGGACGCCTCCCGCCTCTGGTGGGGGGGCATTATGCGGGCAGGACGGTCCAAGGCACGTGGAACGATAGAGACCTCATTGCATATAAATGTTCTAGAGATGAGGGCAGTGCTGTTGTCGTTGCAAGCACTTCAGAGCCTTCTTCCTACAGGAACAGTTGCAGTTCAGTCAGACAACATGTCGGTGGTCTGGTACATCAACAAACAGGGGGGAACCAGGTCCTACCCACTCTGTCGAGAAGCTATGAGAGTGTGGGAATGGGCGATCTCCACCAGCCGCTTTCGTATTGCAACGCACATTCCGGGACGGTCCAACATCCTGGCAGACAAACTCAGTCGCACCATACCATCTCCATACGAGTGGTCTCTCAATCCCCAAGTAGCGAAGCGATATTTGCCGTATGGGGACAACCCTGTTGCGATCTCTTCGCCTCTCCTTCAAACACAAAATGCAACAGCTACTTTGCTCTAATTCCCCCCCACTGGGGATTTCCCCTAGAGACGCTCTGGTGCATGCTTGGCCTCCTGGTCTTCTCTATGCTTTCCCGCCTCTACCTCTGATGCTGAAACTTCTACAGAAAGCCAGTCGGTTGGGGAGCAAAATGATCCTCATTGCCCCATTCTGGCCTCGTCAAGCTTGGTTCCCTTACCTCTGGTCTCATCTGGTGAATCCGCCTTGGATTCTAGATCCCCTTCCGGATCGGATTTCCCACCCCCTAGGCCTCCCAGCCCTGAACCTGGACAATCTCAAGCTTACGGCTTGGTTGCTCCAGTTCCACTCGTAGCTAGGACTCCCGGTATCTCTTCCCCAGTTAAAGCTATCCTAGTAGCAGCATACAAGCCCTCTACTAGGAAAGTCTATAGGAGTAAATGGAAACGTTTCGCTATTTGGGCGGAGCGTCATAACCTAGACCCTTTCACAGCTCCGTTGCCCACAGTCTTGGATTTCCATTCAGGGCTTTTTCATCAGGGGGCTTAGCTGGTCCACAGTCAAAGTTCAACTAGCAGCTATCTCTCATTACCACGTGGGACATGAACTGGGTCCATTGATCACCTCAAAGTTATGCAAGACCTTTCTGAAGGGCAGCTTCTTACTCAGACCTCCAATAAAGGAAGTAATGCCTCCCTGGGATTTGACGTTAGTACTCCAGGCCTTGACAGCGCCCCCCTTTGAACCTGCAGCTTCAGCTGATCTCAAACATTTGTCATGGAAAACAGCCTTTCTCGTCACTATTACTTCAGCTAGGAGGGTTTCTGAAGTTCAAGCCCTATGTGTAAAGCCTCCTTATTTGACCTTCCACAAGGATAGGGTTTACCTCAGGACCAATCCCTCATTCCTTCTTAAGATTGCTTCCGAGGCAAATATTAACCAATCTGTTAATCTGACAGTTTTCTTTCCTGAATACCAGAACAAAGGAGAATACAAACTGCATTCTTTAGACGTGCATAGACAGCTGCGTTTTTACATTCATAGAATGGCTGATCATAGACAATCCAACCAGTTGTTCGTTTCCTTTGCCAAATTTAATTTAGGCAAATCTGTGTCGAAGGTCACCTTGTCAAGGTGGATTTCACAATGCATTCTTTTGGCTATGAAAGTTCTGGCAGGCCCGCACCTCACGGAGTCTGTGCTCACTCTACTCGGTCCATGTCTACTTCTGCTGCTTTTCGGGCTAGAAGTACCCCTGGATGATATTTGCTCAGCAGCCACTTGGGCTTCACCTCATACCTTCATCAGCCATTATAAATTGGATATTATCTCTAGAGTGAGAGCATCCTTTGGCTCTGCAGTGCTCTGGAACATCCTTCCATGAAGGCCACCCAAGGTACAGGTAGCTGGGGACTCTGTCCCAAAGGTTGCTGACAAATGAAGTCAACTACTTCAGATTAAGAAGTTATGTACTCGCCATAACGTTCCATCTGAGTAGGTGGACTTCATTTATCTGCAACCGTCCCACCCTCCTCCTCCCTGAGCTTCGGATGTTTTTTGGCCAGAAGTCTTGATTCTGCCCTTTTAAGGCAGGTAGTTGGTTTCCTTTTTCAGCCTTTTTGGTTATGGGCAAACTTGATCTGAGGTCAGTCAGGGATGGCAGAGGATTATGGGTGAAGGGGAGGAGCTAGGAGCTCAGATCTAAGCTGTGAAAGATTGCCGGCTCGGATCCGAATCCCAAAGGTTGCAGACAAATGAAGTCCACCTGCTCAGATGGAACGTTATGGTGAGTACATAACTTATTTTCTTACACCACATAAATTTTATTTTAATAGCTTTCTTTTTTCCATCTGTAAATGTTTCTAAGGAAAGATAGTTCTTTCATAATATTCAAATACCATTCTTTCCTATTTTCTCAACCATATTCACTTATAATTTCCATAAAAAAAATTAATGTCTTTCTTTCATAAACCTTTAAATCTTTTCCTCATCCCCATTTTCCCCAAAACACTTTATCATACAAAATGTAATCTGATATTGTTAATCCTCGTTCATTCCTTACGTGTGGGTATCAGTTCCGACCTCGGAACTGAGCTGGCCATCTTCCAAGCTCGCGTCAGCTGCAAACTCGAGAGCTAAAACTCTTACCCAGAATTCCCATCTCCCTGTTACCTCAGATTTCGTTTCCCGCATCGCCATTCGGTCGTGTCAAGCTACTTCTCTTGAGCCAAGTACAATATTTTTCGTCATACTAAATTTTAAAACAACCTTTTCTCATAGAAAAGTTATTACATAGCTTTCTCTTACCTTATCGCATTTAGCGACTGTCCTTTCTTGAATCTTTTCAGTTCCTTTCCTCCTCTTTACCGCAAGGTAATTTCTTTTTTACCATCGTTGGTAAATCCCCTTTCCTTCTCATCTTAGGGTAATTCTTGTACCATTGCTGGTATTTTTTTCTGTTTTTTCCTTCTTTCTTTCTAATATGGCAGATAAAAAAGGTAATCCAGGATTTAACAGATGTTCAGATTGTGGCCATAAATTACCTACTTCAGATGCACATTCCTTGTGTGTCTATTGCTTAGGTGTGCCTCATTTAACAGTTGACCCGCCCTGCGGGATTTGTAAGAATTTCTCTAACAGGACGTTGATTGAGAGAGAAAATAAATTGATATTGAAGGGGCTACTTAAATCTCCTTTTTCAGAGGCTATTTCTAGGTCAGAGGCTTCAACCCCTCCAAGATCCCGCAAGAAAAAGCGTGATGAACATATAAAGGCCAAGTCTCTTCCTTCGTCCCCTGATGGGGACTCCCACTAACCAAGACCCAAGAAAGCTGAGCTTTCCACTTCGGATTTGACTTCTTCGGCTCCAGTGCTTTCGGTACCTAGACCTTAGGTGCCATATGTGACTTCAGCACCAACTAGCATGCCCTTTACCATATCGGTACCGAGGGCTCCTCTGCTCAGACTTCTTTACCGGCACCAACTGTCCAGTCGATGCAGACTGTTACGACGTCGACGGATTTTTTGACGCCCATTGCCCTTTCGGCTCCAACAACTTACCTGGCACGGACTACCCTCTCAGCACTGACAGTTCAGCTATCGGGACTGATATTTTCGGTTCCAGCCTTAGTGCCGACAACCACTTCGCTACCGACCTTATCGGTGCAGACCATAACTTTGACACCGATGATTTCCTCGGTGCAGACACCTGTAGTTCAGTCCTTTACAGCCCCATTGTTGTTAATGCAGACCTGCGAGTTGGGCACCGAGCTTGCTCCAACTTTGGATATACCTGAATCCCCCTCAGCCGTGTCCGTGAAATTCAGTAGAAGTCTCTCTAAACACAATGTGTTGCGTCTTATGGATCAAGTGCTTTTGGCCAGAGGTATCCCACCCCCCAGGACCTATCCTTCTCTGGAGGTGATCACCATTTGCCAATGACCCCTACTTATTCTCCTCCTTTATTGCCTTTGAAGCCCCATGATATAGCACAGTCTTCCCCCTTCTATGGTTCCCTTTATGGACCTCACTAAGGAGCTGCAGTTGCCTTCTTGGCAGGAGAGTTTTGCTATGACCCAGGATGTTAGCTGTTTCACAGCCATCCAGGGGCTCCGAGTTGGCAGGCTGAGCCACTTAGGAGATGGGTGACCCCTGTCCTTGACACTCGCCCCTCTTCAGGTAGACCGGCCTTCCAGCTAATGGAGAAGGCTCTGGCGTCAATTGGCGATCCTGTGCTGTCACTCTCCCCACCCTACTCTGGACCGCTGTGTACACAAGTCGCTCCTGGCGGACACCGGGCGCAAGGGCCTCAGGATATACTCCCACAGGAAACCCCTTTTGCGCCGTCTTCCCCAGCTTCTCTCTCTGAGGAAGTTCATCAAAAAAGCTCATGCAAGAGGATGCACATGGACTCCACAGAGGAGTCCCTTACTGAAGAGAGACACTTTGATGATTGCGAAGGGTCCCCTCGG
This sequence comes from Protopterus annectens, assembly GCF_019279795.1. Classification (NCBI taxonomy): domain Eukaryota; kingdom Metazoa; phylum Chordata; order Ceratodontiformes; family Protopteridae; genus Protopterus; species Protopterus annectens. The sequence continues at coordinate 379,009,585 of NC_056736.1, forward strand.
TCACCCTTTGAGGTATCCTTTGGTGATATTCTTGAAATTCTTAAACAGAGAGGTGACTGGCAACCCCCTCAAACCTGACCTCTGAAGAGTCTGTGTTCCTGCAGGCCTTTCGTGCCCAGCCCCCTACCTCCTAGGTTACTCCACCTGCTGCCGAACTGGTCAGGCTCATCATGCAGTGTGCATGGAAGGCTCCTGACACCATTGAGGCTATTCCCCAGAGACCAGATAAAATTTTGTCCCCTCCTGCTACTGACCCCCATTGGTCCAAAGGTCTTCATGTAGATGCTTTGGTGGTGGCGGCTGCAACTAAAAAGGACCTGGCAGAAGAAAGCCAGACTGTCCATCCACTTAGAGAGTCCCGGGCTCTGGACAGAATAGGGAAGCATACTTTTGCATCAGCGACATTTGCAATCAGGTTTCTGAACTATATGGCACACTGCCAGGCTTCAAAGAGATTTAATTTCTGAGCTCTCTGAAACTTTGGCTGGGGCAGTGTCTGATGAGGTCCATGACAAAGTGGCCTCTCAGCTAGCCACCATTGAATCGATATCTAACTCCTCCATGCGCTTAATATCTCTCGCATCAGAAAGAGCAGCTAGAGCGGTGAGTTCAGGCATTGTTCTGAGACGACACACCTGGATGCGCTTGTGTAATTTCGCGGAACCTTTCAAGACTTCCTTTCTCAGTGCTCCCATCAAAGCCTCTTCATTGTTTGGACCCAAGGTTTAAAAGCACACTGGCCAGATGTGAACAGGACTATAAGACCTTTTCTGCCATGAGTGTCCATTGTTGTTTCCCTCAATGGGCTTTATCCAGAAACCAGGAGAGTGAGAAGATATGGTACAAAAAGTCTTAGGGTCCTTTCTGTGACACACAGGCTGAGTTATCCCCTAGAGGTAGAGGGGGAAACTCACAGGGAAGATGCCATTTTCGGGGCAGATGGGTTCCTCATACCCTGGGTTCCAGGGACTCTTTCCCTGGCCAATCCTACCAGTGCTCTTGAAGAGTGGCCCAACTGCTTTCTTCTGGAAATGGTTGGGGGTCGTTTCTCCTTGTACCCTTCTGCCTGGCTATCCATCACCACCGATTCTTGGGTACAAAGGATAATAACCAGAGGTTATCATATTCCCTTCGATCTTTGTCCTGCTCCCCCCAACAAACTTACCCGACATTCCACCCAGTCAAAGGGAAGAAGCAGCATTAGAGATTTCAAAGCTGCTAAGAAAGTCATCCAAATAGTCCCTCCAGACCAGATAGGATCCAGATTCTACTCAAGACTATTTATGGTGCCAAAGAAAACGGGACTGGAGACCAATTTTGTATCTCAGTGTACTGAACAAGTTTGTAAGAGTACAAAAATTCCAGATGGTCACAATACAGTCTATTCTTCTGCTTTTGTAAAAAGACTATTGGATGTGCTAGATAGATCTTCAAGATGTGTACTACCACATAAAAGTGGACAGGCCATCAAGAAGATTCCTTTGCTTCCGTGCAGGAGCCAGTCACTACCAATTCAGAGTACTGCCCTTTGGACTCTCTACAGCCCCCAGTGTGTTCACAAAGTGCATGGCAGTCGTCACAGCTCACTTGCGACTACAAGGATTCCAGGTGTTTCCATATCTAGATGACTGGCTCATCTCTGCCCCCACCAGGCATCTATTGGAAGAAGCCCTGGCATACTCTCTCCTCTCTGCAGAAAGGCTTGGCATAACCATAAACAGGCAAAAATCTAATCTCACCCCATCTCAGTCCACAGAATTCATAGGGGTCATTTTGAATACAAAGAATTGCAGAGCATCCATTCCAGAGCACAGAATTCGAAGGATAAAGCAACAACTGATCCCAATCCTTTCAAGGAAGAAATCTACAGCTCACTCTGTTCTACAGCTGTTGGGTTCCATGGCTGCCTCCATCACCATTTTCCCCCAGGCCAGGTATCATATGAGGCTTCTACAATGGCTACTGCTCACCCAGTGGTATCCCTTTCAGTACCCTCTTTCAGCCAAGATTCGGGTAACTCACAGGTGCAAACAGGATTTAAATTGGTGGATGGCCCACAACCTGTCACAATGGTCTTGTCCCTCCCCCCCCCCCCCAACAGCCCAAGGCTACAGTGACTATGGACGCCTCCCTGATGGGGTGGGGGGTTATGTCAGGGACAAGACAGTCCAAGGTACTTGGTCTGAAATGGAGGCCCATCTGCATATAAATGTTCTAGAGTTGAGGGCAGTGCTTCTGGAGTTGCAAACATTCCATCCCTTGCTGCCATTTGGGACTATTGTGATACAATCAGACAACATGGCGGTGGTCTGGTACATCAACAAACAGGGTGGAACCAAATCTTACCCATTCTGTCGAGAGGCCATGAGGATATGGCAATGGGCGATGGCTACCAACCGTTTTCTTCTAGCAACGCATATTCCCGGGAGTTCCAACGTGATAGCAGACAGACTCAGCAGGTGTATTCTACAACGTCACGAGTGGTCCCTGAATCCCTTGATAGCGGTGGAGATTTTCAACCGCTGGGGTCTTCCTTGCACCGGCCTCTGCTTCCCCGACCAACTACGAATGCAGCAGCTATTTCGCCCTGATTTCCCCAACGGGACAGTCACCCAGGGACGTTCTAGTCCACGATTGGCCCTCTGGTCTACTTTATGCATTTCCACCTCTCCCCCTCATTCCCCTGTTTCTGAGCAAAGCCCGCCGGTTGAAGAGCAAAGTGATCCTCATAGCACCATATTAGCCTAGTCAGATTTGGGTTCCCTCCCTTTGGCCTCACCTGCTAGATAAACCATGGATTCTCCATCCAACCCCGGGGTTGATCTCCCATCCGCAGAATCTAATTCACCCCAACTTGGACAGTCTGAAGCTCACAGCTTGGCTCCTCCAATTCCCTTGATTGCCAGGCAGAATGATCTTTCTTTGCCAGTACGTGACATTCTTATTGCATCTCATAAGTCTTCCACCTGAATTACTTATCTAAGCAAGTGGAAAAGATTTACTTTTTGGCTGAAAGAAAAACAGATCCTTTTTCAGCACCAGTGTCAATAGTACTGGAGTATCTAGCCACCCTTTTTCAATCCGGTCTGTCGGCCTCTACCATTAGAATTCATTTGGCTGCAATATCTAATTTCCATGATGGTGTCCAGGACTCCTCTCATGTCACACAAATTATGCAAGACTTTCATAAAAGGTGTGAATCATCTAAAACTCCCTTTTAGAGAACCTACTCAACCATGGGACCTGTCATTAGTTCTAGCTTTGACAATGCCACCTTTCGAACCAGCTTCTTGCGACCTCAAATACTTGTCATGGGAAACCTTGTTTTTGGTCACCATTACTTCTGCCAGACATATTTCTGAGCTTCAAGCCTTCTGCATCAAGAGTCAATATTTGATTTTTCATAGATATAGTCATTGAGAACTAATCCTTCCTTTCTGCCAAAAATGATCTCTGAAATGTCCATTAATCAAACCATTGAATTGCCAATTTTCTTCCCCAACTATTCAAACAAAGGAGAGTATTGCCTACATACCCTAGATATTCACAGGCAAATTCGCTTCTACTTGAACAGGATTATGGCCTCTCGTAAATCAGACCAGTTATTTTTGGGCTATTCTGGACCTGGATTAGAATGTGCTGTTGCTATAGGTCACATTGGCTGAATGGTTGAAAGACTGTGACATCTTCATTTATAGACAACGTAATATTCCATTACCTACTACCATAAAGGCTCATTCTACAAGGTCATTGGCAGCTTCTGCTGCCTTCCATGCCAGAGCTTCTTTACATGACATTTGTGCCGTTGCAACTTGGGCTACCCCTCATACCTTCATCAATCATTACAAATTTGATTTGGCCTTCAGGGGAAGAGCATCTTTTGGTTCTGTGGTGCTCAGGAATGTCCTTCCATGAGAGCCTCCCAGGAATAAAGGTAGCTGCGGACTCTGTCCCACACGTAAGGAATGAACGAGGATTAATATCAGATAAAGAAGTTGTCTTACATTAATGTTTCATCTGTATTGTTGATCCTCATTCAGTCATTACGACCCTCCCTCCTTCCCCCTCCTGTGGCTTCTAGTGGATCTCACCATCCGGTTCTCTTAGGTCATTTGACCAGAGGTAGCCTGTACCTTTTGACTTGCAAACTCAATCTGAGGTAACAGGGAGATGGGAATTCTGGGTAAGAGGTTTAGCTCAAGAGTTTGTAGCTGATGCGAGCTTGGAAGATGGCTGGCTCGGTTCCGAGATCGGAACCGATATCCACACGTAATGACTGGAGATCAACAATACAGATGGAACATTATGGTAAGACATAACTTTTTTCTATTAGATTCTTATTCTTTCTTTTTTTATAACTTACTAAGGCCTTATACAAATTCAGTGAAGCCACATGAACAGCAGAGTTTATTAACCCCAATCTTCTTCCTTCCTTTACATACAGAATTCCCCTTCTAATTGAATATAATCTTAAACCCCCATATGAAGAAAATATGGATATTAACCTTCCTAATTTATCAGTAACATGTAAATTTTTCCTACATATGCTAACTTGCCTAATAAAATATAATTTATCAAGTACACTTTTTTTCTTGTATGACAACTGAAATGACTTCCAAAATGTGCATACGTCTTATTTCCTGAAGAATTTTCTCCCAGTGTTTTTTCTTATGGTCACTTGATCCAGAAACTATTCCTAATATATCAGTATTCTCTCCTTTGACTTGTACATCTGCTGTATTCCCCATGAATCCAAAACCTTTATTTTTTTCTTTATTTATGCGTAAGGCAAGTATCTTTAGTTTTAGGTGCACACACCTGAACAGCAGCCACAATCCAGCAAGATAAAAACTAAGTTATGTACTTACCATAACATTCCATGTTTGTTGTCCATCTCGCCTTCATTTGTTGTTGGTTCTCTGTTCCAACTCGGCCTTATACAAAAGCTCGAGAGCTTCCACTGGCTTGTGGCTACACCCTATCCCATAATGCTCAGGGAAGATTACCCAGATCTTGTTTGCAGATACCACAGTTATATCTAAGTATGTAACCATATCCAAAAAAAGAGACTAAGAAGCGATTCAGAGAGGACGTATCCAATTTGGAAAAAAACACCCGATCCTCCAGGAGAGAAGGTGGGAGAAGGAGGGTGGGACGTAAGAATGAAGGTGAGATGGACAACAAACATGGAATGTTATGGTTTATGCATAACTTCTTAATGTTATGTTGTCCTATCTCACCTTCATTCTTTACTGGTTGGGACTGCATCCCTAGCACCTTCTTTCTTGCGTGGCTCAAGGGAGAAAACTCTTCAGAACAGTAGACCCAAAAGAGACCCTGTTCTTGGAGGCCAAATCGACTTTATAATGAGTGATAAAGGTATAAGGCTTTACCCATGTTGCTACTGCACAAATGGAATCCATAGGTAGCCTCGCCTGGAAGGCATACAAGGTAGATATAGCTCTTATGGAATGGCCTTTCACTTTTCCTGGAAGTTCTCTGTTCTGAGCTCTATATTTTATAAGTTATACAGTCTGTAAACCATTTAGGAAGTGTCTTTTAGTCTGAAAAAGATACAAATAACTGGTCCAATTTTCTGAAATAGTTTGTTCTATGCAGGTAGAAATGTAACTGTATGTATGTCTAACTGGTGTAATTTATACTCTGCCTTGTTGCCATAGTTTGGGAAAAAGACGTGTAAGTCAATGGAGTGATTTAAATTAGTTTCTGAACACACTTTTGGTAGGAATGAGGTGTTGGTTTGTAATGAAGTTCTGTTTTTGTGAAGTCATGTAGGGGGACGTATTGACAATGCTAGAAATTCAGACATTCATCTGGCAGATGTAATGGCCACCAATAGGGCTGTCTTCCACGACAAAAACTTTGTCACAAGATAATGAAGGTTCAAAGGGAGGAAGAATCAACACAGATGGAACAAAATTTAGGTCCCGTGGTGCTGGAGGTTCTTTTACTGGAGGTCTCAGTAAGAAAGTACCCTCAAGAATGCTTTACAATGTCTGTGGGACATGAATTTTAGTCCCATTTCCCCGATATGATAGTTAGATTTAGCAGCTAATTGAACTTGAATAGTAGCTGCTGTTGCGGCTTCATTAAAAAGCTTAGAAAGTTTAGCACAGCTGTTATGAGGGCAGTAAAGGGATCAGTTTGTTAAAAGCCCAACGGGAAAATCTTTTCCATTTGCTAGAATATAATTTTCGGTTGACACTTTGAGACTAAATCAATGCGTCTCACTGCAGGGGAAATATCAAGAAGCCTGGCTCTGTGTGGAACTGGAGCTGCCAAGCTGTCAATTGGAGAGTTTGAATTGATGGATGGAGCGACCCTGGTGGATGATTCAGATCATCTGGAACTGGGTCCAGAATCCATGGCTCCTCCTGGAGATGGTGCTATAGAAAGGGGAACCAAATCTAACGAGGCCAGTATGGTACAATGAGTAATTACACTGCTTTTCAGCATGCTGGCTTTCTGAAGGACTTACAGTATCAAGGGAAATGGGGGGGGGGAGGGGGGCGTAGAGGAGACCTGGGGACCAATCGTGTACAAGTGCATCCCTTGGTGACTCCCCTGGAGGGAGGATCAGGGCAGAGTAGCTGCTGCATTTGGCATTCATGGATATGGCAAAGAAATTACAGCAAGGCTGGCTCCACTTGCGAAAAATCTCTTGCGCAACTTCCTGTGTTAAGGACCACTTGTGGGGCATCAGAATGACTCTGCTGAGTTTGTCCGCTATCATGTTGGACTTCCCTGGATGTGCGTTGCTGTCAAAGCGTTGGGAAGAGACTGCCCATTGCCATACTCTTTGGGCCTCTCGACATGGGGAGTAGGATTTGGTTCCTCCTTGCTTATGTACCACACTACTGACATGATGTCTGAATTGCGATTGTTCTTGGTGGAAGGGAGCCCTGGAATGCCTGCAACATCAAAAGCACTGCTCTCATCTGTAGGACATTGATATGAAAGTTGTTCTCGTGATACTTCCCAACACCTTCGACAGTCTTTCCCAGATAATGCCCCCCATCTCGGAAGCGTCCGTGGTCACTTGTTGCAGAAAAATGAATGGTCGGCCTAAGATCACTTGAGTGGAGCAAAGCCACCAACGCAGATCTTTCTTGCAGGATTCTGTTATGATCACTTTGTGAGACAATAGGTAGTTCCTGCATGGACCACTGGGAGAATAGTAACCACTGAAGAATCCTCATGTGCAGACGAGCTAAAGGTACCAAAGTTAGCACTGCTGCCATTGTACCCAGAACTTTCAAAACAACCTTCGCCTGTACTTCTTGGATAAGAGGTTCTCAGTTAGATAATGCAAGGTTTGAATCCTCTGGGGGGGGGGGGGTGGGTTTGGCCAACATTTGTCTTGTGTCTGCTCCTATAAATACGATATGTTGTGATGACAACAAGACTGAGTTTTCAAAGTTTATTCTGATGCCCAGAAGACAGCAAAGGTGAATGGTAGTGTCTCTCGCTCTTGTTAGTAGATGCTTGGTGATGGCGGTTAGAAGCCAGTCTAAGTACAGAAACATCCAGAGTCCTCAAATGAGCCTCTGGGCTGTAGTGAGACCAAAGGGCAGAGCTCGTAAGTGGTAGTGATTGACTCCCAGCTGAAAGCGTAAATGTCTCCTGAATTGCCTTTCCATTTTTATGTGGTAGCACGCACATCCAGTCATCTTTCTCTAGAAAGGGGAGTATCGACTGCAGTGTTAATATCCAGAACTTTGACTTATCGATGGACTTGCTTAGTCTGCTGAGATCCAGAATGGGCTTCACGTCCCATCTTTTTTGGAACTAAAAAGAACCTTGAGTAAGTTCTGCATCCAATTTGGTCAGTGGGGACATTATGGATGAGACTCTTTCTAGTAACTTTTGTATCTCTAAAGTTGCGTGTTCCCTTTGACTGGGTGGTACATCTGGGATGTTTTTTTTTTCTAATGGGGGAGAGGAAAAGGGTATGTAGTAACCTCTGGGTATGATAGTTTGTACCCATTTGTCTTTTGTTGTTTCTAGCCAGGCGTTTGGGTACAACAAGCGACCCCCGACTGCCTCAAGAGGATGGACAGATGGGCCTCCTCTCAGGAGCACTGAAAGGGTTTACAAGGAAGGAATCCCTTTCACCCTGATTCTGCGGACACCCTCTGCCGCATGGTCTGCTTCAGTTGTTACTTCCCCCTCTACCCTTGGGGGAAGAATCACCACATGCGTCCGGCAAAGCTCTTTGGGACTAAAGAAATCACATTTTTTCCCCACTTCTGACCTTTGGGATAAGATCTGGTAGGGAGAGAGAAACTGACTCCAATGGCAGAGTTTTTTTCTCCTGTTTGCACCTGGTTAGGGTCTCTCTAACTTTCGCCTGAACAAAAAGACGAGCCATCAAAATGGGTGTTAATAAAGGAAGACTTGAAGGGTTCTCCAAAATCGCATAAGCGCATCCAGGAATGTCTCCTTAAGGAAATTCCTGTACCCACTGCCCTTCTCGCTCCATTGGCTGCATAGGAAATATGTCGTATGGAGGAGTTCACCATGGAGTTTAGGGTGGAGAGTTGGAGGAGACCTTGTCTGAAACCCCCACAGCTACAGAACCTTGTAGGGTATCTCCTAGCTCCTTTAGGAGATCCCTTTGAAGCCTAGTGAAATAGGTCAGGTAGTTCAGTGACCGAAGGGCAAAGGACACTGAAGAAAACATGCTTTCCATACCTGTCCATCATTCAAGACTTTATTTGGTGGATGGACAGATGAGGATGTCTACGACAACTACTCCTTGGTGGCTGCTGCCACCATCAGAGCATCCAGTGGAACACTTTTACTAAAACTCCTATCTGAAGGCGCAGTGATGAAATTATTTGGCCTCCTAGGAACAGGTTCTACTGAGTCCAGAGAGCCCCATGCCTTCTGCCTGCCTACGTTCATGAGTTGGTCGAAAGGCAGACACTCCCAAGAGGTGGAAGGGCGAGACCAGAACGCCTCCAGATACACGTGCTCATCCTCAGAAGGGTTGATGGGCTTCCAGCCACTTCTCTGTTTAAGGAATTTCTAGGATGTCTGCTAGAGAGACATCGTCTGAGGGTGACCTTGTGGACCCTTCTGAATCATCGAGGTCCGTGTCTGAAGTGATGGACTCCTCAAGGGAGTCTAGATGCTTCCTCTTGCATAACCTCTTCTGAGGGACCTCCTCAGAGGGGCACTCTGGAGATGTTTTGGAAGAGACCTCTTCACCCAATGGAGCATCCTGGGGCATCTGGTCTCCATGCCTGGGATGGAGTGATGGCACTGAGGTGGACACTGGCGCTTTGGGGGGAAGAGTACTTGGACCCAATAGCTGAGCAGTCCGAGGTTGACAGCACTCTCATCACCTCGAAACCCCCGGACCCAGCTCCGAGGAGGTTCCTGGCTCTGAGGAACTAGAAAACACCTCCTGAACCAAGGTGGTGGGCTCCAAGGCCAATGTAGATGCCAAGCTCACCTGCGCTGAAGCCCCAAGAGGTAGACTGTGGTCAGACAACAGTCCAGCCCAACTCTCCTCCCTGGACCCGACAGGAGAGCGTCCGCTCCTAGACCCCTCGAGTTCCAGTAGAACTGAGGAGGTTGGAGCAGTGGTCAGGCCCGAAGATTCTGGGGCAGGTCTCTGCACCGATGGTTCCGCTACAGTCTGATCCAAGCACTCCGGCTCCGAAGCCACAGAATGGGTCTGAGGAGGAATTGAAGGGGAAGTGATGTTGGTTGGCACAGAATCCCTGTGGGTCAGTCAACAGAGTCTAGACCAGCACTGGCATACATAAAAGCCTCTTAACCAGCGCCATGTCATCATCCGAAAGGCTCCTGCAGTATCAAGAGGACTTGAGTCAGGGACCTCCCTGAATATAGTTAAGGAGAATGCAGCACTGGGGAGACCAGTTACAGAACTGGAACTCTGTTGGCTCCGAATTCACAGTAGGAGCCGAAGAGGGAGATTTCTCAGACCCAAAATCCTCCGGGTCTGCAGATGACTCCTTGGCATGCTTTTTTGTCGGATTCAATAGTGGAGTAGCAGATGACCTTTTTGCTGATTTTTTTTTTTCAGATTGGGAAGATGGGGATTGAGTGGTTTTTGAAGAACTCTGTTTCCCTTCTAGAGCCTCAGTGAAAGGTGTTTTTAGTAAGCTTCTAACTATATTCATTTGTTCCTTATTTCCATTAACATTCTTGAACTAAAGGCATGGCAGAAGGAACATGACTCTTGAAGGTGGACAGCATCCAAACAATGCACACAGCTGATGTGGCCATCTGTCAGTGACATTTTTTGATTGCATTTATCACATTTCTTAAAACCCAGAGGTTTTGCTTCTCTAGTATCCTTAGACATTCTCAACAGCCGACAACAACCAAACAAGAACTAGGAACACACAAAAAGGAAAAAACAATTTTTTTATTTTTATAAATATGTAATGTTAACACACAACCAAATAACTCTAAATTATTAACTACAATAACAGGCAAAGTCTCTAAAATGACTAACTCCTATAACAGAAAAGGAGAAAAGAAGGGAGGAGAAAGCCCTCTAAGTCAAACAGGCTGAAGGGAGTCCTCTAACTCAAACGGACTACCCAACAAGCAAGGAAATAACCCAAAACACACTAATTTAAACGAGTTTGGGACCAGGATAGGGAGAAAAAACAGATGGGCCTAGCAGTAGACAGCCAACATAACAGTACAAATAGCAACGAACACACTCAAAATGCTACCACACTAGTCTAAAAGTTAGAAATACACAATGTATCAAACTTTTTGTAATATCACCAAGATACAGAAAAAGGATTCCACTTAGCCTAGAGCCTGCATGGAAGCACCCGATCTTGTTTAGCAGCAAACGAGATTGGGGAAATCTTCCTTGAGCATTATGGGATAGGGTGTAGCCACGAGCCGGTGGAAGCTCTCGAGCTTTTGTATAAGGCCGAGTTGGATCTGATTCTTGGTTCTGAACCCAACCAGTAACAAATGAAGGTGAGAGGACAATATAACATCAAACATTTATCACGAATGTAACAAGCACTTTCATCATGTTTGAGTTAAAGATTTTTATTAGGAACTTGAATTTGGCATTATTACTGGATGAACCAATTGGTTCTAAGGTTTGTAATGAAGGTTTAGCAATAAAGAGTTTGTACACCCCACCTTTACATGTTTGTGAAGCAGTGAGTATGTTGTCCCGTTACAATGTTTTAACATACATTCAGGATAGTCAAATTTATCTCCCAAATTCAAGGAATGAGATAAATATTGCATATCGAAAGACATTTTCTTAGAGGACCTTTTGTTGGAGAATAGGATTACACCTAGCATTTGGCTCATTAACGGTTGATAAACCTAGACTACCATCTTTTTTGGAAACCCCACGATTCATAAAGGTATTACTAATCCCCCATATAGACCAATTGTAGCAGCTAGGGGTTCATAGACACACCCATTTGCAGTTTTTTTTTAATCAGTCTTGAAATTTGTAACGAACAAGTACTCACATTTAGTTAAGGATTCATGGGACTTTCTAGGTAGTTTAAACTCTAGATTTGGTTACTGAGTAATATAGTTTCTTAACATAGATCCAGCCACCACACAACGTACTCGCACGTAAGGCAAGTGCAAAGGCCAAAAAACATAATCAAACTCAAAAAAGAGGCCAGCACCAAAGAATGAGAAAAATATATATATTAATATAATATAAAAACCATGAATCTAACTGGTTTCGGTCCCAAGGCCTTCATTACATATATACATTCATTTTATATATA